>NC_057803.1:241176057-241186287 GCF_018294505.1 Triticum aestivum
GGCGGCGGCTGGCGGCGGAGGTGCCACGTGGCAGCCTGCCACTGGTGTGGGCGGGCGGCGGACGGTGTCCGGCCGGCACGGACGTGTCCGGCCGGCACGGACGTGTCCGGCGCGGCGCGGTGGATTTTTAGGGTAAGAGGAAGGGGAAGATCGGCGAATTTCGGGAGGGGACTTTAAATAGAGGTAGAGGGAGCTAGGAGAGTCCAAATGAGGTGCGGTTTTCGGCCACGCGATCGTGATCGAACGCTCTAGATGATGGAGCAGGTTTAGGTGGGTTTTGGGACAAATTGGAGGGGTGTTGGGCTGCAACACACACGAGGCCTTTTCGGTCCCTCGGTTAACCGTTGGAGTATCAAACGAAGTCCAAATGATACGAAACTTGACAGGCAGTCTACCGGTAGTAAACCAAGGACACTTAGCAAGTCTCGGTCCAATCCGGAAATGTTTAATCCCCACACACAAAAGAAAGGTAGAAAAGACCACTGGAGGAGAACGAAGCACCGGAATGCAAAACGGACAATGGGGAAAATGCTCGAATGCATGAGATGAACACGTATGCAAATGCGATGCACATGATGACATGATATGAGATGCATGACAACGATAACAACACATGGAGAAAAAGACCCGAACCCGAGAAAATAAAATAACTTAACGCCGAAAACGGCAAGAGTTGGAGTACAAATTGGGAAAGTTACATCCGGGGTGTTACAACACTCCACCACTACGAAAGGATCTCGTCCCGAGATCTAGGACTGAAAGAACGCCGGGTACTCAGAACGGAGGTGATCCTCGCGTAACCAGGTAGCTTCACGGTCGGAATGGTGTGACCACTTGACTTTGAGGAATTTGATTGACTTATTGCGAGTCTTGCGTTCAGTCTCTTCAAGAATAGCAACTGGGTGCTCACGATAAGAGAGATCTTCTTGGAGCTCAATGTCCTCGAAGTTTACGTTGCGGTTAGGAGTCTTGAAGCACTTTCGGAGCTGAGAGACATGGAACACATCATGAACATTTGCAAAGTTTGAAGGAAGCTCGAGTTGATAGGCGAGATCGCCTCTCTTGCTGACAATCTTGAAAGGTCCCACGTATCTAGGGTAAAGCTTCCCTTTGATACCGAAGCGACGAGTACCTTTCATAGGAGAGACGCGGAGGTAAACATGATCTCCGATCTCGAAAACCAAATCACGGTGCTTAGTGTCATAGTAGCTCTTCTAGCGGGATTGGGCTGCTTTGAGGTTATCTTGAATGACTTTGCACATTTCTTCTGCCTCTGTGATTAAGTCATTACCCAAAAGCTGACGTTCACTGGTTTTAGACCAGTTGAGAGGGGTACGACACTTCCTGCCATACAGAATTTCAAATGGGGCCTTGCCCGAACTTGCTTGAAAACTGTTGTTGTAGGAGAATTCAGCATAAGGAAGACAATCCTCCCACTTCTGATCAAACAAGCCCTGAGCATATCTTCAAGAATCTAGTTGACATGCTTGACTTGACCGCTAGTTTGAGGATGGAAAGCTGTGCTGAAGCGGATGTTGGTGCCCATGGCCTTCTGAAAAGAATCCCAAAACTTGGAGGTAAATATGCTGCCACGGTCTGAAGAGATCACTTGAGGAATACCGTGCAGAGAGACAATACGAGAGGTATAGAGTTCCGCCAATTGAGCTGCAGTGATCGACTCTTTGATAGGCAGAAAGTGAGCCACTTTAGTGATTTTGTCGATGACAATGAATATAGCATCATTGCCATGTTTGGACTTTGGAAACCCAGTCACGAAGTCCAATTCAATGTGGTCAAACTTCCATTCTGGAATGGCAAGAGGTTGGAGGAGACCAGCTGGCCTTTGGTGTTCTGCCTTCACTCTTCTGCAGACATCACACTCATTCACGAATTGAGCAATCTCGCGCTTCATTCGAGTCCACCAATAAGCCTGCTTGAGGTCCTGATACATCTTCGTACTCCCAGGGTGGATGGAGAGGAGAGAATTGTGAGCCTCATTCATGATCACTTTACGAAGATCACCTTTGGGTACCACAATACGATCCTCGAAGAAGAGAGTATCCTTGTCATCAAGGCGGTAGCACTTGTACTTGGGTTGACTCTTGGCAATCCCAATCTTCACCTTTTTCACCATAACATCAAGAAGCTGAGCTTGGCGAATCTGGTCTTCCAAGGTAGGAGAGACTTTAAGGTTGGCGAGGAAACCTTGAGGAACAACTTGCAGATTAAGTTTGCGGAAAGCTTCACAAAGGTCGGGTTGATAAGGCTTAAGAATCAGGCTGTTGCAATAAGCCTTTCTCCTCAAAGCGTTAGCAATCACATTAGCCTTGCCTAGAGTATACTCGATACTCGGATTATACTCTTGAATCATTTCGACCCATCGATTTTGCCAGATTAGGCTGAGTGAAGATGTACTTGAGACTCTTATGATTAGTGAAGATGTCCACTTTTCTTCCCAATAAGAGATGTCTCCAAGTCAAAAGAGCATGCACAACTGCCGCCAACTCGAGATCATGAGTGGGGTAGTTCTTCTCATTAGGCTTCAACTGGCGAGAGGTATAAGCAACAACTTTCTTCTCTTGCATCAACACTGCACCGAGACCTTGGAGAGAGGCATCACAAAAGACCTCGTATGGCTTGGATTCATCAGGCGGAGTCAGAACTGGAGCAGTGATCAACTTCTCTTTCAAAGTGTTGAAAGCAATGTCACACTCCGGAGACCAAACGTACTTGACGTGCTTATGGAGAAGATTTGAGAGAGGCTTCGCGATCTTAGAAAAGTTTTCAACGAATCTTCGACAATAGCTTGCGAGACCGAGGAAGCTACGGAGTTGCTTCACATTCTGAGGAGGTTCCCAATTCACAATTGCAGACACCTTCTCTGGATTCACGGAAATGCCCTTGGCAGAGATGATATGACCAAGATAAAGAACCTCATCGAGCCAAAATTCGCACTTGGAGAACTTGGCATAGAACTGATGTTCTCTGAGCTTATCGAGTACCAAATGCAAGTGCTTCGCATGATCTTCCTTATTCTTCAAGAAAACCAGAATGTCATCAAGATAGACCAAAACGAAGTCATTGGTGTAGGCGTTGAAGATGAAGTTCATCATGCGAGAGAAAGTCGGAGGAGCGTTGACGAGGCCAAAAGACATGACGGTGTATTCATATGAACCATAGCTTGTCCTGAAAGCCATCTTGGGAATATCTTGCTCACGGATTCGAATCTGATGATAACCCATACGGAGATCAAGCTTGGAGAATACTTGGGCACCTTTGAGTTGTTCGAACAGCTCGTTGATGTTGGGAAGTGGGTATTTGTTCTTTATAGTCTTCTTGTTCAATGGACGGTAATCAACACAAAGTCGGTCCGTTCCATCCTTCTTCTTCACAAAAAGAACACCACAACCCAACGGAGAAGAACTAGGCCGGATGAGACCCATTTTCTCTTGAATATCGAGTTGCTTCTTCAGCTCCTTCAACTCTTCAGGTCCGAGCTTGTAAGGACGTTTCCAAATAGGTTCCGTGCCGGGCTCAAGATCAATGACAAATTCAACTGGCCGGTGCGGAGGCATTCTTGGAAGCTCTTCTGGAAAGATGTCTTGATATTCGCAAATGACTGGAATTTGCGAGATAGCATCTAGTTCACCCTTCTCATTGAGAGAAAACAGACGGATGGTGTCATCACGAGCGGCAAAGAAAATTACATCCTCAGACGAATGAGTCAATTGAATCTGCTTGGCTGCACAATCAAGCTGAGCCTTGTGCTTGGAAAGCCAATCCATTCCGAGAATAAGATCAATATCCGAGTCACCCAGAACATTTGGAGAGGACAAGAACTTATAGTCACCCAAAGTGAATGCAACATCCGGAACACATACTCGAGATGTCATTTGACGGGCCGGAGAAACAATAGCCAACGGTTTCGACAACACTTGAGTAACTAAATCATGCTTAGATGCAAAAGGTCTCGACATGAAACAATGCGATGCGCCAGTGTCATAAAGAACTCTTGCAGGAATATCGTTAACAGGAAGGTTACCCATGATGACATCTGATGAATCCTCTACCTGAGCTGCATTCACCATATTGACCTTGGCATACTTGGGGTTATGCTTGACCACAGCTGTACATGCCGATCTCACAGGAGGAGGAGGAGGAAGACGCCTCTGGTTGGAACACTTGTTGGCATAGTGACCCTTCTGTTGGTACTTGTTGCACATGACCTCTGAAAGCGGACGGTGGTACTGAGCACTCGATCTTGGAGCTTGAGACGAAGTCTTGTTCTGAAAGCCAGGGTTGGGTGGGTGGGAAGAACCATTGCCACCTTTGCTCTTTTGCTGATACGGCTGACGGAACGGAGGAGGAGGAAGCCAATACTTCTGTTGCTTGGCCACTTGAGTAGAGGAAGAAGGAGTAACATCTCTGGCTCGCTTCTTGGAATCATCACACCTCAGTTGAGCGGCCTCTTGCTTCAATGCCATGTTGTAGAACTCATTGTACCTCAAGGGCTCAAAGAGGACAAGAGCTAGCTGAATTTCTTCTATGAGACCACCTCTGAACTGGTATATCATGCTCTTCTCATCAGGGACGTCCTGCTTGGCAAAGCGGGCGAGCTTCTGGAACAACTTGTTGTAGTCATAGACAGACAAAGAGCCTTGCTTCAGGTTGCGGAATTCCTCACGCTTACTTTCAACCACGCTATAAGGGATGTGATGAGCTCGGAAATCTTGACGAAATTCATCCCAAGTGATAACACGTCCACCTCTGGAGTCCTTGTACTGCTGGAACCATTCTGCAGCTTGATCTTTGAGTTGGAAGGAAGCGAACTTGACGAAATCTTCAGGCCTGACATTACTGCACTCGAAATGCTTGCACAGATCCACAAGCCAATCGTCAGCATCGGTTGCCTCAACACAATCGTCAGCATCGGTTCCCCGTTAGCAAGGAACTGGTTGAGTGTAGCAAAGTGATTCTGATTGTTTCCTTGATTCCCTTGGTTGCCTTGATTGCGCTCTTGGAGAATTTGCATGATCAACTGTGCGTTTGCATTGGTTGCGGCCATCACAGCTTGCCATGCCTCCGGAGGAGGTGGAGGTGGTGGCGGATCTTGATTCTGATTCTGACTAGTACTCTTAGCGGGAGCCATCCTGAAGAGGTTGACCACCGTTAGCACCTAGACAGGTAAAATGAAGCTGAATCCAATGGAATGAAAATTGCAACATAAAGTCTTCACATCCGAACAAAATGAACGAATGCATTCCTCTTGAAATGGTCACCTATCCATAAATTGAGAAGCCACGTAGAATTAAGGTAGAGAAATAAATCAACAAGGTATGGCTCAAGAACGAATAATCGGTAAGAAATCCCAATCTCAAACCAATATTCGTGGAAGAAGAACTAGAGCTACGAGAATTCCCACCTATGAAACTCCCGAACCTTTCCGGTTATGCAATCAGATGTTGGGGATACAGGGGAAGCATAATATCTCACCCAAATCTAGCAAATCCTACATCCAGCTGTATCCATCCTTCAACACATAACCGAGAAAAACTTCGGAAACCATCTACCTCAACCTTCGAAAAGCATCCGTTATACAAGTTATGGCGATACTCCTGAACTCCCGCCCCAGTACTGGGCGGCGTCGAGGTTATCTCACCAACGAACTGCATAAAAGAGATTTTCGATGTCGGCGTACTAAACTCAGGTATTCCAGAACTGCAACGATAAAATTATGACGACAACACCTCAGAGCTCAACTCCCCGGGACACTTCCACAAAACCCCTGACAGGAGGCACCAAGACAATGTTCTCATCATAAAACCATCGGAACGATTCCAAAATACCCGCGTGATCCTAAAGAATTTTTTTAGTGAAATTTGAGAAGAGAAGAGTCAAAACTCTACGTCAGGATGCCTTACTAGAGCGATGAGGAGACTGGGAAGTAAAAAGAATTCCTAAACTCTCCGATATATAATTCCTAAATGACTCAAAACATTTTTCTGGACACAACTCGGCTGCTAAAACGATCAAGCAATGGGGCTCCTAAGGTCGGGGAAGGCTCTGATTACCAACTTGTAACACCCTCGATGCGACTATATCTCCCACGTGTCGAGGCACGACTTAGAGGCATAATCGCATTGAAGGCATATGTCGCAAGTCAGGCAATCATCACAAACATCCCATGTAATATAGATAATAAAAAAATGGATAACATAGTTGGCTTACACTCGCCACATCAATCAAGTACATAAATAACATACATCATCCAAACACTCATGGCTCGACTACGGCGCCAAAATAAAAGATAACCCAACATGCGACACGGTCCCGATCACCCCCAACTGGGCACCACTACTGATCATTAGGAAAGGAAACATAGTAACATTGAGAGTCCTCGTCGAACTCCCACTTGAGCTCGAGCGCGTCACCTGGAGCGGAATCATCAGGCCCTGCATCTGGTGTAATAGTAATCTGTGAGCCACAGAGACTCAGCAATCTCGCACCCTCACGATCAAGACTATTTAAGCTTATAGGTATGGCAAGGTAAATATAAGTGGAGCTGCGGCAAGCGACTAGCAAGTATGGTGGCTATCTTGGGGAAGACTTGGGGCAAGTCTTTGTGATCTTGCTGTAAAAAACAGAAACTTTAGAGCTCACGAGATTTGCTGCTATGTTTTACTAGAGAGTGCTACTTAGTTGATTCTTTTTGAATATGATTAATAGATACACTACTCACGTCCAGCAATATTTTTTAGAATTTTTGGTGTTCCAGAAGTATACGTTAGATCCAGATTACTACAGACTGTTCTGTTTTTGACAGATTCTGTTTTCTATGTGTTGTTTGCTTATTTTGATGAATCTATGAGTAGTATCGGAGGGTATTGTAACACCCTCGATGCGACTATATCTCCCACGTGTCGAGGCACGACTTAGAGGCATAATCGCATTGAAGGCATATGTCGCAAGTCAGGCAATCATCACAAACATCCCATGTAATATAGATAATAAAAAAAGGGATAACATAGTTGCTTACACTCGCCACGTCAATCAAGTACATAAATAACATACATCATCCAAACACTCATGGCCCGACTACGGTGCCAAAATAAAAGATAACCCAACATGCGACGGTCCCGATGACCCCCAACTGGGCACCACTACTGATCATCAGGAAAGGAAACATAGTAACGTTGAGAGTCCTCATCAAACTCCCACTTGAGCTCGAGCGTATCACCTGGAGCGGAATCATCAGGCCCTGCATCTGGTGTAATAGTAATCTGTGAGCCACAGGGACTCAGCAATCTCGCACCCTCGCGATCAAGACTATTTAAGCTTATAGGTATGGCAAGGTAGAAAATATATGTGGAGCTGCAGCAAGCGACTAGCATATATGGTGGCTAACTTATTCGCAAAAGAGAGCGAGAAGAGGAGGCAAAGCACGAGCGAGAAACTAGAGGACAACCTGCGCAAACATTACTCCAACACCGTGTCCACTTCCTGGACTCCGCCGAGAAGAGGCCATCACAGTAACACACACGATTGATTCATTTTAAATTAAGTTAAGGTTCAAGTTATCAACAACCGGACATTAACAAATTCCCATCTGCCCATAACCGTGGGCACGGCTTTCGAAAGTTCAAATCCCTGCAGGGGAGTCCCAACTTAGCCCATGACAAGCTCTCACGGTCAACGAAGGAATAGACCTCCTCCCGAGACGTACCGATCAGACTCGGGATCTCGGTTCTTCAAGACACTTCGACAGGTTAAAACAAGACCAGCAACACCGCCCGAATGTGCCTACAAATCCCGATAGGAGCTGCACATATCTCGTTCTCAGGGCACACTCAGATAAGCAATCCGTACAACTAAAACCAGCCCTCGAGTTTCCCCGAGGTGGCGCTGCAAGGGGCTCTAGGTTGGACCAACACTCAGAGGAGCACTGGCCCGGGGGCGTTTAAAATAAGATGACCCTCGGGCTCCGGAAACCCAAGGGGAAAAGGGGCTAGGTGGCAAATGGTAAAACCAAGGTTGGGCATTGCTGGAAAAGCTTTAATCAAGATGAACTATCAAGGGGTTCCCATTATAACCCAACCGCGTAAGGAACGCAAAATCCGGGAACATAACACCGATATGACCGAAACTAAGGCGGCAAGAGTGGAACAAAACACTAGGCGAGAGGCCGAGCCTTCCACCCTTCACCAAGTATATAGATGCATTAAGATAACATGGCAATATAATGATATCCCAACAAGTAAATAAATGTTCCAACAAGGAACGGTCTCCAATCTTCACCTGCAACTAGCAACGCTATAAGAGGGGCGGAGCAAAGCGGTAACATAGCCAATCAACAGTTTGCTAGGACATGGTGGGTTAGAGGTTTGACATGGCAATTTGGGAGGCTTGAAAGCAAGTGGTAGGCATCATAGCATTGGTATAGCAAAAGAGCGAGCAAACTAGCATAGCAAAGATAGTAGTGATTTCGAGGGTACGATCATCTTGCCTGCAAAGTTGTCAGAGTTGACTGCATCCTCGAGAGCAAACTCAACGGGCTCCTCATTAGCGAACTCGTCTCCCGGCTCTACCCAAACAAGACAAACAAGCAACAAGGACACAATCAACCACGTGCAAGGATCAAACAATATGATGCAAGGATGGTATGCTATGCGGGATGCGATGCGGGATGCATATGCAAGAGGTGACAAGGAATGCATGACCCTGGCCTCAACTTGGAAAACCAAGTGTGCCACTGGAAAGATGAGATGAAATCGCTTGAAAACAATATAAAGAACGCCGGAATCGGAGTTACGGTTTGGAAATGGCAAGCGATTCAAATATGACACCGGTCTGCGATTTACAGCAAGTAGCCATCTAATGCAATGAGATGAAGATGCTACAACACTCAAACATGACAACAAAATACATGGCAGGGATGCATTCAAGATGCTTAACAAAAGTCTAGCACTGAGCTACGGCCAAATCATCCATTAACAGGTTCAAACAAGCATGGCAAAAATGCATATGGTAAACAGATCTCAGACTTAGTGAAATTAACACTTGTATGAAATTTCAGATCAGGTAGCACTCTTCGGAGCAACAAAACTACATGCTACAGGAGCTGAACATGGCAAAGTAAAGCATGGCATGGAGCTATTCAAAGATCTTAACAAAAGTCCCTTAGTGACCTTGAGCCAAAAGGGACCAGAAAATACAATTGCAAGCATGTGAACATGGCAAAAGCATAATCAGTTCTCAGACAGTGAAAACTGGAGCATGCTGAAAACATATATCAAGTAGGCATGGTTACGAGCTCGATGCACTCACTACGGTGCAAGTCATGACTAGCTAAGCATACACCCATCAAGAACACACAAAATTCAAGCTAGCCATGGCAAGAACAATAACATAGCATGCACGGATCAACTACAACAACATCGGCAAAATTGCAAACAAGTTGACAATCTGCCCAGATTCACAAAGTAGCAAAAATAGAGCTCGATTGACTCAAACTAGGGTGCTCCATAATTTCAAACAAAGACATGGATGGATAAAGCACTACAAGATTAACAAAACATCCTTACTGATCATCCTCAAAAGAGACACGGATCACTAGGAAACAACAAGAACATATGGCATCATGAACTAAACGGCTCAAGGACTTAGTGGAATTGCTAAGTCCCTGAAATCAGAATTACCAAGTGCCTCACTTGGCAAGCTTGCACTAGACACCACACACATCACAAAAATACATGGGTTGCACCTCTGGAGAGATGGCAAAACCCTTAACAAAACATATGTAGAGCATCAGGGCATATCATGCACACAATAATCATGGCAAAAATGACAAAAAAGCTAAATGGATTAGCAGATCTGACAATTAACTCAAGTAGCCCTCTTCTAATAGCATTTCGGGAATCAATATGAACTCAAATGAAAATGATGCAATATAATGAAATGATGCACTCTCTGAGACGAACAATTTGATATGCTATATGCCCAAATCGGAGCTACGGATGAGGAGATACGATGCTCTGAACATGGGTACTTGATCTAGGGTTAGGAGGGAAAAAGTCAACCGAAAATTCCAGATCTGAGATTTGCACGCAATCCGAGGTTGGTCGGGAGGTTCGCCAGAGTTCCTGTACACCGGAGCTCGCCGGAGAACTCGGGGAAGCATGGGCCGGCCGGATCTCGCCAGATCAGGGCCGGGCGGCGGGCGGGCAGCGGCGC
>NC_057803.1:241186609-241194631 GCF_018294505.1 Triticum aestivum
CCACTGGTGCGGGCGGGCGGCGGACGGTGTCCGGCCGGCACGGACGTGTCCGGCGCGGCGCGGTGGATTTTTAGGGTTAGTGAAAGGGGAAGATCCGCGAATTTCGGGAGGGGACTTTACATAGAGGTAGAGGAAGCTAGGAGAGTCCAGATGAGGTGCGGTTTTCGGCCACGCGATCGTGATCGAACACTCTAGATGATGGAGCAGGTTTAGGTGGGTTTTGGGCCAAATTGGAGGGGTGTTGGGCTGCAACACACACGAGGCCTTTTCGGTCCCTCGGTTAACCGTTGGAGTATCAAACGAAGTCCAAATGATACGAAACTTGACAGGCGGTCTACCGGTAGTAAACCAAGGCCGATTGGCAAGTCTCGGTCCAATCTGGAAATGTTTAATCCCCACACATGAAAGAAAGGTAGAAAAGACCACCGGAGGAGAACGAAGCGCCGGAATGCAAAACGGACAACGGGGAAAATGCTCGAATGCATGAGATGAACACGTATACAAATGCGATGCACATGATGACATGATATGAGATGCATGACAATGATAACAACACACGGAGACAAAGACCCGAACCTGAGAAAATAAAATAACTTAACGCCGAAAACGGCAAGAGTTGGAGTACAAATTGGGAAAGTTACATCCGGGGTGTTACAGGTATGAACCATAGATGAGTTGGAATACAGTAGATATTACACCAATATGAATTTAGAATGAGTTCACAACAGTACCTAATGCAACACCCACAATGCGGCTATATCTCCCACGTGTCGGGGCGCGACTTAGAGGCATAGCCGCATGGTAGGTTTGTCACAAGAGGGGTAATCTTCACACAATCCCATGTACTGATTAAGAATGGGATAAAGAGTTGTCTTACAATCGCCACTTCACACAAATACAAGTTACACATACATCATCCAGAATACAATCAAGGTCCGACTACGGAACCAAAGTAAAAGAAGACAACCCCAAATGCTAGATCCCCGATCGTCCCAATTGGGCACCACTACTGATCAACCGGAAAAGACACAAGACAACGATCAAGATCTTCATCGAGCTCCCACTTGAGCTGGGTTCCGTCGCCTGCACTGGTATCATCGGCACCTGCAACTGTTTGGAA
This sequence comes from Triticum aestivum, assembly GCF_018294505.1. Taxonomy (NCBI): domain Eukaryota; kingdom Viridiplantae; phylum Streptophyta; class Magnoliopsida; order Poales; family Poaceae; genus Triticum; species Triticum aestivum. The sequence goes on from NC_057803.1 coordinate 241,187,730, forward strand.
GTATTCGTGAGTCACGAGGACTCAGCAATCTCACACCTGCGAGATCAAGACTATTTAAGCTTATGGGTAGGAGAAGGTAGTGAGGTGGAGCTGCAGCAAGCACTAAGCATATATGGTGGCTAACATACACAAATAAGAGCGAGAAAAGAAGCAATGCAACGTTCGTAAAATAGAAGTGATCAAGAAGTGATTCCGAAACTACTTACGCACAACCATAACCCAAGAACCGTGTTCACTTCCCGGACTCCGCCGAAAAGAGACCATCACGGCTACACACGCGGTTGATGCAATTTAATTAAGTCAAGTGTCAAGTTCTCTACAACCGGATATTAACCAATTTCCATCTGCCACATAACCGTGGGCAGGGCTCTGGAAAGTTTACACCCTGCAGGGGTGTCCCAACTTAGCGCATCACAAGCTCACATGGTCAACGAAGGATATTCCTTCTCCCAGGAAGACCCGATCAGTCTCAGAATCCTGGTTACAAGACATTTCGACAATGCTAAAACAAGACCAGTAAGACCGCCCGATGTGCCGACAATCCCGATAGGACCTGCACATATCTCATTCTCAGGGCAATACCAGATGAGCACTCCGTACAACTAAAACCAGCCGTCAAGTTCCTTTGAGGTGGCGCTGCAAAGGACTCTAGTTTGGACCAACACTTAGAGAAGCACTGGCCCGGTGGGGTTAAATAAAGATGACCCTTGGGTTGGCCGACCGAAGGGTAAGGGTATAGGTTGTTAGGCAAATGTAAAACCAAGGTTGGTCCTTGCTGGAGGAGTTTTATTCACAGCAAACTATCAAGGGGTTCCCATAAAACCCAACCGCGTAAGGAACGCAAAATCAAGGAACATAACACTGGTATGACAGAAACTAGGGCGGCAAGAGTGGAATAAAACACCAGGCATAAGGCCGAGCCTTCCACCCTTTACCAAGTATATAGATGCATTAATTAAATAAGAGATATTGTGATATCCCAACATATCCATGTTCCAACATGGAACAAACTTCAGCTTCACCTACAACTAACAATGCTATAAGAGGGGCTGAGCAAAGCGGTAACTTAGCCAAACAACGGTTTGCTAGGAAGGTGGGTTAGAGGCTTGCCATGGCAACATGGGAGGCATGCTATAACAACTGGTAGGTAGCGCGACATAGCGATAGAGCGAACAACTAGCAAAGCAAAGATAGATTTTAGACAGCACTCCGGCTAAGAAGGGAGGTAAAACTTGACAAAATGGGAAGAACTTGAAAAGAGGGCACGGCACTCCAGTTAAATGGATAAGCAAAGGAAAGAACATGATCTTTGCCAAAAATGGGATGATGGGTCGAAGCGTGCAACATCACAATGCCTCCGGGACAAAAGATAGAACGGACTGAAAGTAACAAAGAAGAAAACAACATCTTCTACCTCGAATGAATTTGAAAGCATCCTTCCATAGAGGATTGGACAGTGGGGAAATGAACAATGAAAATAATAAACTTTTTGTGGGCTTATTGAAAACATCCCAAAATTTGAGGTGAAATTCTGCCACCGAAAACAATGATTGATCGAGAACAAAGAAGAGACGAAAAACTTCTTCACCGAGAAGGAAGGAGAAGATTGGATCATTGATAAGCACCACAATCGCAACCATACTTAGAATAGGCTTTAGGTGAAATATAACGCAAGATAACTCCAATGAAGAGATTGATGGATTGAGAAGAGCTCATGCTCGAAGAAATTGATGGGTTTAAATATCTCATTCCTGACAACTTATCACCCATGAAACATGAAGGAAACTGTCAAGGATGACATAACACCATCTCAAAAGATAAGGTAGAAAGAATTGCACTTCAAAATGCAAGATAAAGAATGCTTGAACTCCTCAAAACAAGACATGTGTTGAACACCATCTTTATTTTAGAGTATAGCTTGGCGTAACATAACTCTGATAGAAATCTTGAAGAACAAATCGAGAAAGAAAGGAATCCTTGACGAACCACCATGTAGAGCCTCCATGAAGAACTCCGGTAATAAAAGGATGATAAAAAGAAAGAGAAGTTGAGAATATAAGGTGAAGCCTTGCGATGATTTAGATGGACTTTCGCGACGAGATAATGCGGAAAACTTGAAACTCCGAAAAATAAAAGATGAACCATCTCGAACCAAGAATGTGACATGATGAAAAACTCTAGAAAGAAGATATTAGATCACTTGGATGAAACAATAATAAGAATTACGTTATGCGTATCCTTAACCAATTTAGTTTGATGGCAAGCAACGGATTTTGCATACTACTTATTCTCGTAGACAGGATTAAGAGAGATATAGCGCAAACTTGAGAAAGGTCTTCAACGATCCGCCGGTTGGATTGGAAAGAACGAATGAATTGATATGAGAACATAGGATGAGGAATCTTGAACAAACCACCATAAGAATTGAAAATGAATTAAGAAAATATAAAGAAACACCGGGAATAGTTATAAAATGAATGAAGATACTTGAGAGAATTTGGATGCAAGTGAACGAAGAGATCCCGAGCTGATTAGAAAATACTTAAACGAAGCACCAGTATGATTTGGAGAATGAGAGCTGAAAGTTGAGAATGAATAAACCCGAAATGATGGACTTCAGAGAATCAAAGTGAAAAGACTCCTGAATTGCTCCGAATGGGTGAAAAGAATTCTCACAATCAAAAACAATTATGAGAGGATGGCATCAAGCTTGAACTACACATCTTTGGAAAAACGGGTAAGGATTTAAGAGGAAACTCCACTTTGGTCTTCAATATCCGATAATGACGACAAGAAACACCACAAATTGTTGAGACACTCCAAAAAGGAAATTAGAAAGGTTGAACCAACAATGAAAAGACTTTGAAAGATCTTGGAGAAAGGCATTTGACTGATGACAATTCATTCTTATGTCAAACTTTGAAAATGAATTTGAGAATAACTTCGGAAAAAGAAGAGCTAGGTAAGATCCTGGAAAAAGACCTGTGAGTTAGGGCCCACTCAAAAGAAACACCGTTGAAAATAATTGCTTAGGAAGAGATAATGCACCGGTTGATTTGAATGTCTTGAATGAGGTAACAACCTCGAAATAGCTTGGAAGGACTAAGAATGGAAACTTGAATCTTCTGGGATATCTTCAGCACTCCAATTAACATGAATATCAAGAGGTGTATGATTAAGAGGTGCACCGGCATGAGAAAACATTTGAAACGAGTAAAGGATATGATCGACAAATCTTGACATGAATCCACCGGAGAATAAAAGAGAATGAAGAATGATAACTTGAAGCTTCGTTAGTATCTTCCTGAGAATCACCGGATAAGAACATTGACGGAAAAGAATGGAGAGACTTCCCATCAATAAAAGAATACTTGATTAAGAAATCTTAGTCCTGGAAGAAAAAGGGTGGGAGGGCGGGAAAACAAAGACAACTTGGAGTGGATGAAACAAACACTGTTGCAAAGAACTGAGAATTTATCTTGCGAATAGGGAAAATGATAGCATCATCTTGAAGAGAATCGCACCGGTTGAAAAGAATTGGCATGAAAATATCGATGATCACGACGGATTAGCACTTCCATAGAAATATGAGAACACCGCTAAGGAAAGGTATGAATTCAACACTTGACATTGAAGCAACTCGAATACCACAAACCAAAACAAAAACAAAGGATTGGCTTGCAGAATAAGCCGGAACGAACATATGATAGATCCCATATCGTATCATGTGTCTATTGGAAGGATATCCTACGTGATACTTGTAACACCCACAATGCGGCTATATCTCCCACGTGTCGGGGCACGACTTAGAGGAATAGCCGCATGGTAGGTTTGTCGCAAGAGGGGTAATCTTCACACAATCCCATGTACTAAATAAGAATGGGATAAAGAGTTGGCTTACAATCGCCACATCACACAAATACAAGTTATACATACATCATCCAGAATACAATCAAGGTCCGACTACAGAACCAAAGTAAAAGAAGACAACCCCAAATTCTAGATCCCCAATCGTCCCAACTGGGCACCACTACTGATCAACCGGAAAAGACACAAAACAATGATCAAGATCTTCATCGAGCTCCCACTTGAGTTGGGTTGTGTCACCTGCACTGGTATCATCGGCACCTGCAACTGTTTGGAAGTATCCATGAGTCACGAGGACTCAGCAATCTCACACCCGCGAGATCAAGACTACTTAAGCTTAGGAGTAGGAGAAAGTAGTGAGGTGGAGCTGCAGCAAGCACTAAGCATATATGGTGGCTAACATACGCAAATAAGAGTGAGAAGAGAAGCAACGCAACAGTCGTAAACTAGAAGTGATCCTGAAATGACTTACGCACAACCATAACACAAGAACCGTGTTCACTTCCCGGACTCCGCCGAAAAGAGACCATCATGGCTACACACGCAGTTGATGCATTTTAATTAAGTCAAGTGTCAAGTTATCTACAACCGGATATTAACAAATTCCCATCTGCCACATAACCGCGGGCACGACTCTTGAAAGTTTATACCCTGCAGGGGTGTCCCAACTTAGCCCATCACAAGCTCTCACGGTCAACGAAGGATATTCCTTCTCCCGGGAAGACCCGATCAGTCTCGGAATCCGGTTACAAGACATTTCGGCAATGCTAAAACAAGACCAGTAAGACCGCCCGATGTGCCGACAATCCCAATAGGAGCTGCACATATCTCATTGTCAGGGCAACACCGGATGAGCACTCCGTACAACTAAGACCAGCCCTCAAGTTTCCCTGAGGTGGCACTACAAAGGACTCTAGTTTGGACCAACACTTAGAGAAGCATAGGCCTGGTTGGGTTAAAAAAAGATGACCCTCGGGTTGGCCGACCGAAGGGAAGGGGTATATGCTGTTAGGCAAATGTAAAACCAAGGTTGGTCCTTGCTGGAGGAGTTTTATTCAAAGCGAACTGTCAAGGAGTTCCCATAACACCCAACCGCGTAAGGAACAAAAAATCAAGGAACATAACACTGGTATGACGGAAACTAGGGCGGCAAGAGTGGTACAAAACACTAGGCATAAGGTTGAGCCTTCCACCCTTTACAAAGTATATAGATGCATTAATTAAATAAGAGATATTGTGATATCCCAACATATCGATGTGCCAACATGGAACAAACTTCAGCTTCACCTGCAACTAACAATGCTATAAGAGGTTTTGAGCAAAGCGGTAACTTAGCGAAACAACGGTTTGATAGGAAGGTGGGTTAGAGGCTTGACATGGCAACATGGGAGGCATGCTATAACAAGTGGTAGGTAGCGCGACATAGCGATAGAGCGAGCAACTAGCAAGCAAAGATATAAGTGATTTCGAGGGTATGATCATCTTGCCTAAGATCCCGCAAGGAAGAAGAACGAGTCCACGAAGAAGGCAAACAGACGTAGTCGAACCGATCCTCACAACTACAGAACGAAACTGAAGCTAACAAGAGAAGCAACCCGGAAAGAATCAAACAACATAGTAAACACACAAGCATAAACATGGCATGATGCACAACCAAGGATGATGCATGTTCGGTTTAATGAGGCATGGCATGGCAAAGTGCAACAATCAATACTACAAATTAAGTGGAGCTCAATATGCAATGAATTGCATATTGACGAAACACCACATGACTTATTTAGTTCTTTCTCGGTTATGTACTCAATAATATTAAATGTTGGTTAGCATGGCAAGAGGTGAAGCATAATAAAACTACCTATCTAGGCAATTTTAAATGAGGCCGGAGCAACAAGCAACAAGTCCGGAAAAATCCTCATGTGCATATTATGAATTTGGTACTATTCTTCCCTAAACACAATTTTAGAGTTTTTAAACATGCAAGGTAATGCCACTGTGTTAAACTAGGCATTTCTCAAGTCCGGAAAAATCCTCATGTGCATATTATGCATTTGGTACTATTCTTCCCTAAACACAATTTTAGAGTTTTTAAACATGCAAGGTAATGCCACTGTGTTAAACTAGGCATTTCTCTACCCCATTTACATATAAAGTTTATTTAAAACCGAGCTAGGTTAATTAGTTATGAATATAAAGCATTTTAGCATGGCATTTAGCAAAATAAACACAAACAACAATCTAAACATTTTAAACATGGATGAAAGTAGCATATTATGAAACTAGATGAAATTGTAGTCATTTTTCATATATAAATCATTTTAATCCGATGCACCATTTCTGAGTTATCAAATGCATGTTCTAGGGGGACTTTTCTTTAAAACTGCCAAACACTGGATAATAGCAAAGTTCACAGATCTGAAAAAAACACTCGGGCCGATTCTGGCTGGCACGATAGTGCTTAGAGGGGCGGCTGCTCACATTGCGCCCTGGGCCAAAAGTGGAGAAGCGGTTGGGCCGGTTCTAGCGACAAGAAGACGCTGCTGGGCCTCGGCGCGACTGGCAGCTGGGCCTTGGGGAAGTAGGCCGCAGTACGAGTGGGCGGTCAACGCGACATCGTTTGCGGTCGTCTCGCTCGACCATGGTCGAAGCATAGGATGATAGAGGCGCGATGCAGGGGCAGGGGGCGTGAACTCCGGCACCTCGACGTGAAGGTCACTGGCGGCGAGAGAGCTTGGCGAGGCGGCTATCAGGGCGACTCTGGCGATGATGCGTGCAATGAGGAGGGAGCTCGTGCTCCTGCATCCATGAACGAGGCGCGGTCGGGGACTCTAGACTTGCTGGAGATGATGGCGGAGCAAGGACGAGGCGGCACTGTGCGGGCGAGCTGACGAGGAGGCAAACGGCGACAGGGCTGGGATGGCACGAGGACGACGCCGGCGAGCTCCACGGCCACGGCGGACGGTGGAACTTGGCAGACCTAGATGGACTTGAGGGCAGGGAGGCGGGTTCGCGGTGCGGACGCCGGGGTTGGGCTCCTG
>NC_057803.1:241495014-241689060 GCF_018294505.1 Triticum aestivum
TGAGTCAATTGAATCTGCCTGGCTGCACAATCAAGCTGAGCCTTGTGCTTAGAAAGCCAATCCATTCCGAGAATAAGATCAATATCCGAGTCCCGAAGAACATTTGGAGAGGACAAGAACTTATAGTCACCCAAAGTGATTGTAACATCTAGAATGCATACTCGAGATGTCATTTGACGGGCCGGAGAGACAATAGCCAACGGTTTTGGCAACACTTGAGTAACAAAATCATGCTTATATGCAAAAGGTCTCGAGATGAAACAATGCGATGCACCAGTGTCAAAAAGAACTCTTGTAGGAATATCGTTAACAGGAAGGTTACCCATGATGACATCTGACGAGTCCTCTGCCTGAGCTGCATTCATCAATTGACCTTGGCGTGCTTGGGGTTATGCTTGACCACAACTGTACTTGCCGATCTCACAGGAGGAGGAGGAGGAGACGCCTCTGATTGAAGCATTTGTTGGCATAGTGACCCTTCTGTTGGCACTTGTTGCACGTGACCTCTGAAAGCGGACGGTGATACGGAGCACTCGATCTTGGAGCTTGAGACGAAGTCTTGTTCTGAAAGCCAGGGTTGGGTGGGTGGGAAGATCCACTTCCACCTTTGCTCTCCTGATACGGCTGACGGAACGGAGGAGGAGGAAGCCAATACTTCTGCTGCTTGGCCACTTGAGTAGAGGAAGAAGGAGTAGCATCTCTGACTCACTTCTTGGAAGCATCACACTTCAGTTGAGCAGCCTCTTGCTTCAATGCCATGTTGTAGAACTCATCGTACCTCAAGGGCTCAAAGAGAACAAGAGCTAGCTGGATTTCTTCTCTGAGACCACCCCTGAATTGGTATATCATGCTCTTCTCGTCAGGGACGTCCTGCTTAGTAAAGCGGGTGAGCTTCTGAAACAACTTGTTGTAGTCATAGACAGACATAGAGCCTTGCTTCAGGTTGCGGAATTCCTCACGCTTGCTTTCAACCAAGCTCTTAGGAATATGATGAGCTTTGAAGTCTTGACAGAATTCATCCCAGGTAATCACACGGCCTCCTCTGGAATCCTTGTACTGTTGGAACCATTTTGCAGCTTGGTCTTTGAGTTGGAAGGAAGCGAACTTGACAAAGTCCTCAGGCCTAATGTTACTGCACTCGAAATGCTTGCATAAGTCCACAAGCCAATCGCCAGCATCAGTTGCCTCAACATAATTGCTGAAGGTCTTTGGCTGGTTAGCAAGGAACTAGTTGAGTGTAGCAAAGTGATTCTGATTGTTGCCTTGGTTGCCTTGGTTGCGCTCTTGAAGAATTTGCATGGTCAATTGCGTGTTTGCATTGGTAGCAGCCATCACAGCTTGCCATGCCTCCGAAGGAGGGGGAGGTGGTGGCAGATCCTGATTCTGATTCTGATTGCTGCTCTTAGCGGGAGCAATCCTGAAGAGGGTGACATCCGTTAGCACATTGACAGATAAAATTGAAGCTGAATCAAGCGGGTTGAAATTGCAACATATAGTCTTCACATCCGAACATAAGAACGAATGCATTCCACTTGAAATGGTCACATATCCATAAATTGAGAAGCCACTTAGAATTTAGGTAGAGGAATAAATCAACAAGGTACGGAACAAGAACGAATACTCGGTAAGAAATCCCAATCTCAAACCAAATATCCGTGGAAGAAGAGCTAGAGCTACAAGAATTCCCACCTATGAAACTCCCGAACCTTTCCGGTTATGCAATCAGGTGTTGGGGATACAAGGGAAGCATAATATCTCACCCAAATCAAGCAAATCCTACATCCAGCTGTATCCATCCTTCAACACATAACCGAGAAAAACTTTAGAAATCATCTACCTCAACCTTCAAAAAGCATCCGTTATACAAGTTATGGCAATACTCCTGAACTCCCGCCCCAGTACTAGGTGGCGTCGAGGTTATCTCACCAACAACTACATAAAAGAGATTTTTGATGTCGGCAAACTAAACTCAGGTATTCCAGAACTACAACGATAAAATTGTGACGCCAACACCTCGGAGCTCAACTCCCCGGGACACTGCCACAACCCCTAAATGACAGGAGGCACCAAGAACAATGTTCTCATCACAAATCCATCGAAACGATTCCAAGATACCCGCGTGATCCTAAAAAAAATTAGTGAAATTTGAGAGGAGAAGAGTCAAAACTCTACGTCAGGATGCCTTACCAGAGCGATGAGGAGACTGGGGAGTAAAAAGAATTCCTAAACTCTCCGATATATAATTCCTAAATGACTCAAAACATTTTTCTAGACTCAACAATGGCTGCTAAAAACGATCAAGCAGTGGGGGCTCCTAAGGTTGGGGAAGGCTCTGATTACCAACTTATAACGCCCTCGATGCGGCTATATCTCCTACATGTCGAAGCACGACTTAGAGGCATAACCGCATTGAAAGCAATGTCACAAGTAAGGCAATCTTCACAATATCCCATGTAAATAGATAATAAAAGGGGAAGGTACATAGTTGGCTTACACTCGCCACGTCAAACAAAGTACATAATGTTGGGGAACATAGCAGAAATTCAAAAGTTTCTTACGTGTCACCAAGATCTATCTATGGAGAAACCAGCAACGAGGGGAAGGAGAGTGCATCTACGTACCCGTGTAGATCGATATGCGGAAGCGTTCAAGAGAACGGGGTTGAAGGAGTCGTACTCGTCGTGATCCAAATCACTCGAGATCCTAGTGCCGAACGGACGACACCTCCGCATTCAACACACGTACAGCCCGGTGACGTCTCCCATTCCTTGATCCAGCACGGAGAGAGGGAGAGGTTGAGGAAGACTCCATCCAGCAGCAGCACAACGGCGTGGTGGTAGTCGAGGAGCGTGGTACTCTAGCAGGGCTTCGGCAAGCACCGCAAGAGACGAGGAGGAGAGAGGTAGGGCTGCGCCAGGGAGAGATCAAATCGTCTGTGTTGGGCAGCCCCAAACCTCAACTATTTATAGGAGGAGGAGAGGAGGGTGCGCCCCCTCTAGGGTTCCCACCCCTAGAGGGGCGGCAGCCCTAGATGGAGGGGGCGGCCAAGAGGGGGAGAGGAGGGCGCGCCCTAGGGTGGGCCTTAGGCCCATCTGTGCCTAGGGTTTCCCCCTTCTCCTCCTAGCTGCGCCTTGGGCCTTGTGGGAGGCGCACCAGCCCACTCAGGGGCTGGTCCCTTCCCACTATTGGCCCATGCAAGCCTCCAGGGCTGGTGGCCCCACTTGGTGGACCCCCGGGACCCTCCCAGTGGTCCCGGTACGTTACCGATAAAACCCGAAACTTTTCCGGTGACCAAAACAGGACTACCCATATATAAATCTTTACCTCCGGACCATTCCGAAACTGCTCGTGACATACGGGATCTCATCCGGGACTCCGAACAACATTCGGTAACCACATACAAACTTCCCTAGCGTCATCGAACCTTAAGTGTGTAGACCCTACGGGTTCGGGAACCATGCAGACATGACCGAGACGTTCTCCGGTCAATAACCAACAGCTTGGATCTGGATACCCATGTTGGCTCCCACATGCTCCACGATGATCTCATCGGATGAACCACGATGTCAAGGATTCGATCAATCCCGTATACAATTCCCTTTGTCTAGCGGTATTGTACTTGCCCGTGATTCGATCGTCGGTATCCCGATACCTTGTTCAATCTCGTTACCGGCAAGTCTCTTTACTCGTTCCGTAACACATCATCCCGTGATCAACTCCTTTGATCACATTGTGCACATTATGATGATGTCCTACCGAGTGGGCCCAGAGATACCTCTCCGTTTACACGGAGTGACAAATCCCAGTCTCGATTCGTGCCAACCCAACAGACACTTTCGGAGATACCTGTACTGTACCTTTATAGCCACCCAGTTACATTGTGACGTTTGGCATACCCAAAGTATTCCTACGGTATCCGGGAGTTGCACAATCGCATGGTCTAAGGAAATGATACTTGACATTAGAAAAGCTTTAGCATACGAACTACACGATCTTTGTGCTACACTTAGGATTGGGTCTTGTCCATCACATCATTCTCCTAATGATGTGATCCCGTTATCAACGACATCCAATGTCCATGGTCAGGAAACCGTAACCATCTATTGATCAACGAGCCAGTCAACTAGAGGCTTACTAGGGACATGGTGTTGTCTATGTATCCACACATGTATCTGAGTTTCCTATCAATACAATTCTAGCATGGATAATAAACGATTATCATGAACAAGGAAATATAATAATAACCAATTTATTATTTCCTCTAGGGCATATTTCCAACACATAAATAGCATTACATCAACCAATCACTCATGGCCCGACTACGGTGCCAAAATAAAAGATCAACCCAACATGCGACACGGTCCCGATCGCCCCAACTGGGCACCACTAATGATCATGAGGGAAAGACACATAGTAACGGCGTGTTTCCTCGTTGAACTCCCACTTGAGCTCAAGCGCGTCATCTGGAACGGAGTCATCTGGCCCTGCATCTGGTTTGGAAGTAATTTGTGAGCCATAGGGACTCAGCAATCTCGCACCCTCGCGATCAAGACTATTTAAGCTTATAGGTAAGGCAAGGTAAATATGTGGAGCTGCAGCAAGTGACTAGCATATATGGTGGCTAACCTGTTCGCAAAAGAGAGCGAGAAGAGAAGGCAAAGCGCGAACGAATAACTAGAGAACAACCTACGCAAGCATTACTCCAACACCGTGTTCACTTCCCGGACTCCGCTGAGAAGAGACCATCACAGTAACACACACAGTTGATTCATTTTAATTAAGTTAAGGTTCAAGTTATCTACAACCGGACATTAACAAATTCCCATCTGCCCATAACCGCGGGCACGACTTTCGAAAGTTCAAATCCCTGTAGGGGAGTCCCAACTTAGCCCATGACAAGCTCTCACGGTCAACGAAGGATATACCTTCTCCCGAGACATTCCGATCAGAGTCGGTATCCCGGTTCTACAAGACACTTCGACAAGTTAAAACAAATCCAGCAACACCGCCCGAATGTGCCGACAAATCCCGATAGGATCTGCACATATCTCGTTCTCAGGGCACACTCGGATAAGCAGTCCATACAACTAAAACCAGCCCTCGAGTTTCCCCGAGGTGGCGCTGCAAGGGGCTCTAGGTTGGACCAACACTCAGAGGAGCACTGGCCCGGGGGGGGGGGTTAAATAAGATGACCCTTGGGCTCCGGAAACCCAAGGGAAAAGAGGCTAGGTGGCAAATGGTAAAACCAAGGTTGGGCATTGCTGGAGGAGCTTTATTCAAGGAGAACTGTCAAGGGGTTCCCATTATTACCCAACCGCGTAAGCAACGCAAAATCCGGGAACATAACACCGATATGATGGAAACTAGGGTGGCAAGAGTGGAACAAAACACTAGGCAAAAGGCCGAGCCTTCCACCCGTTACCAAGTATATAGATGCGTTTAGATAACAAGATAATATAATGATATTCCAACAAGAAAATAATGTTCCAACAAGGAACGGTCTCCAATCTTCACCTGCAACTAGCAACGCTATAAGAGGGGCTGAGCAAAGCGGTAACATAGCCAATCAACGGTTTGCTAGGGCATGGTGGGTTAGAGGTTTGACATGGCAATTTGGGAGGGATGATAAGCAAGTGGTAGGTATCGTGGCATAGGCAGAGCAAAAGAGTGAGCATCTAGCAAATCAAATATATAAGTGATTTTGAGGGTATGATTATCCTACCTGCAAAGTTGTCAGAGTTGACTGGATCCTCGAAAGCAAACTCAACGGGATCCTCGTTAGCGAACTCGTCTCCAGGCTCTACCCAAACAAGACAAACAAGCAAAAGGACACAATCAACCACGTGCAAAGCTCAAACAACATGATGCAAACATGGTATGCTATGCGGGATGCGATATGTGATGCATATGCAAGATTTGGCAAGGAATGAATGAACCTGGCCTCAACTTGGAAATCCAAGTGTGCCACTGGAAAGGTGAGGTGATTTCAGTTGAAATCGATATAAAGAACCCTGGAATCGGATGCACGGTTTAGAAATGGCAAGCAATACAAATATGGCACCGGTCTGTGATATACAGCAAGTAGCCATTTAAATGAAACAACTTAAACATGCTACAGCACTCAAACATGGCAAAAAAATAAATGGCAGGGATCCATTCATGATACTTAACAAAATATGAACACTGAGCTACGGCCAATTCATCCATTAACAGGTTCAAAGAAGCATGGCAAAAGTGCAATTGGTAAACAGGTTTCAGACTTAATGAAATTAACACTTGTCTGGAATTTCAGATCAGGTAGCACACTTTGGAGCAAGAAAAGTATATGCTACAAGAACTTAACATGGAAAAGTAAGGCATGGCATGGAGCTACTCAAAGAGCTTAACAAAAGTCCCTTAGTTACCTTGAGCCAAAAGTGATCAGAAAATACAATTGCAAGCATGTGAACATGGCAAAAACATAATCAGATCACAGACTTAGTGAAAACTGGAACATGCAAATCAAATATCAAGTAGGCATGTTTACGAGCTCGATGCACTCACTACAGAGCAAGTCATGACCAACTAAGCATACACCCATCAATAATACACATTATACAAGCTAGACATAGCAAGAACAACAACATAGCATGCATGAATCGACTACAACATCCTCGGCAAAATCGCAAACAAGTAGACAATCTGCCTAGATTCACGAAATAGCAAAAGTAGATCTTGATTGACTCAAGGTAGGGTGCTCCATAATTGCAAATAAAGACATGGATGGATTGAGCACTATAAGATTAACAAATCATCCTTAATGATCATCCTCAAAAGAGGCACGGATCACTAGGAAACAACATGAACATATGGCATATTGTTAAAAATAGTCCAAGGACTTAGTGGAATTTCTAAGTCCCGGAAATCAGCATTAACGAATGCACCACTTTGCAAGCTTGTGCTAGTCACCACACTTATCACAAAAGTACATGGATAGCACCTCTGGAAAGATGGCAAAGCATAAAACAAAACTCATGTAGAGCTCAGGGGCATATCATGCACACAATAATCATGGCAAAATTGACAAATAGCTATTTGGAGCAGCAGATCTGACACTTAACTCAAATAGCACTCTTCCAATAGCATTTCGTGCATCAAGATGAACTCAAATGAAAATGATGGAATGAGATGAAATGATGTGCTCTCTGAGGCGAACATTTTGATATGCTACACGCCCAAAACGAATCTACGGATGCGGAGATATAACAGGTCAAAGTATGCAAAATAATCTGTGACTTAGGGGAAAAAAGAGGTCAACCCCTAGGGTTTCCAGATCCAGATCGGATCGGCGCACTGTAGCGGCACGGTTCCCGATGTTCGTCGCCGAAGTCGCTGGAGGACACCGAAGCTTGGCCGGCCGGAGGGAGAGGATGCCGGAGTGGTGAGGAGCCGACGCCGGCGCGGCACGGTCGCCGGAGGCGTTGGGTCGGCGGCGGCTGACGAGGTGCGGCGCGCGGCGGCTGGCGCGGTCGGCGTAGGTGGCCGGTGAGGGAGCGGCGAGGGAGCTCTGGCCACCGGAGATGGGCAGCAAGCGGCGGAGCAACCCGGGCGCGGGCGGCGGCTGGCGGCTGGGCCGCGGGGGCCTGCCCCGGGCCGCGCGGGCCGGCGTGGTGGAAGACGGCGGCGGCGAGTGGTGGCGTAACACGTGGCAGCGGCGGCGCGGGCCGGACGTGTCCGGCCCGGCGATTTTTGTCCGGCGGCGGCGGATGGAGTGGATCTAGGGTTTCGGGGAAGAAGGGGACGTGAATTTCGGAGGGGGGCTATTTATAGGCATAGAGGGAGCTAGGAGTGTCCAAATGAGGTGCGGTTTTCGGCCACACGATCGTGATCGAACGCTCTAGATGATGGAGAGGGTTTTGGCGGGTTTTGGGCCAAAATGGAGGGGTGTTGGGCTGTAACACACACAAGGCCTTTTCGGTCCCTCGGTTAACCGTTGGAGCATCAAACGAAGTCCAAATGGTACGAAACTTGACAGGCGGTCTACCGGTAGTAAACCAAGGCCGCTTCGCAAGTCTCGGTCCAATCCGGAAATGTTTAATCCCCACACATGAAAGAAAGGTAGAAATGACCACCGGAGGAGAACGGAGCGCCGGAATGCAAAACGGACAACGGGGAAAAAGCTCAGATGCACAAGACGAACACGTATGCAAATGCAATGCACATGATGACATGATATGAGATGCATGACAACGACAACAACACACAGAGACAAAAACCCGAACCCGAGAAAATAAAATAACTTAACGCCGGAAACGGCAAGAGTTGGATTTCATATTAGGTAAATCATATTCGGGGTGTTACACATCAAGAAGTTGAGCCTCGTGAATCTGATCTTCCAACGTAGGAGAGACATGGAGGTTGGCCACAAATCCTTGAGGAACCACTTGAAGGTTGAGTTTGTGGAAAGCTTCACAAAGCTCGGGTTGGTAAGGCTTGATAATCAAACTGTTGCAGTAAGACTTCCTGCTCAATGCGTCAGCAATTACATTGGCCTTGCCTGGAGTATATTCGATACTCGGATTATATTCTTGAATCATTTCGACCCAACGAGTCTGCCTGAGGTTGAGATTAGGTTGAGTGAATATGTACTTGAGACTCTTATGATCAGTGAAGATGTCCACTTTTCTTCCCAATAAGAGATGTCTCCAAGTTAAAAGAGCATGGACAACTGCCGCCAACTCAAGGTTGTGAGTGGGGTAGTTCTTCTCGTTGGGCTTCAACTGGCGAGAGGTATAGGCCACAACTTTCTTCTCTTGCATCAACACTGCACCAAGACCTTGAAGGGAAGCATCACAGAAGACCTCGAACGGTTTGGATTCATCAGGAGGAGTCAGAACTGGAGCAGTGACTAACTTCTCTTTCAGGGTGTTGAAAGCGATGTCACATTGAGGAGACCAGACGTACTTCACATGCTTCTGGAGAAGGTTGGAAAGAGGCTTCGCGATCTTAGAAAAGTTCTCAACGAACCTTCGACAATAGCTTGCGAGCCCAAGGAAGCTCCGGAGTTGCTTCATGTTCTGAGGTGGTTCCCAATTCACAATTGTAGACACCTTCTCAGGATTTACCGCTATGCCCTTGGCAAAGATGATATGTCCAAGGTAGAGAACCTCATCGAGCCAAAACTCGCACTTTGAAAAGTTGGCATAGAACTGATGTTCTCTGAGCATATCCAACACCAAATGCAAGTGCTTGGCATGATCCTCCTTGTTCTTGGAAAAAACCAAAATGTCATCGAGGTAGACCAAGACGAAGTCATTTGTGTAGGCGTTGAAGATGAAATTCATCATTCGAGAGAATGTTGGAGGAGCGTTGACTAGGCCGAAAGACATGACAGTGTATTCATATGAACCATAGCTTGTTCTGAATGCTGTCTTGGGGATATCTTCTTCACGAATGCGAATCTGATGATAGCCCATACGGACATCAAGCTTGAAAAATACTTGAGCACCTTTGAGTTGTTCAAACAGCTCATTGATGTTGGGAAGTGGGTACTTGTTCTTTATGGTCTTCTTGTTCAATGGACGGTAGTTGACACAAAGTCGGTCCGTTCCATCCTTCTTCTTCACAAAAATAACACCACAACCCCATGGAGAAAAACTTAGTCGGATGAGACACATACGCTCTTGAATATCGAGTTGTTTCTTCAGCTCCCTCAACTCTTCAGGTCCAAGCTTGTAAGGACGCTTGCAACCAGGTTCCGTGTCAGGCTCAAGATCGATGACGAATTCAACTGGCTGGTGCGGAGGCATTCCTGGAAGCTCTTCTGGAAAGACATCTTGATATTCGCAAACGACTGGAATTTGAGAGATGGCATCCAACTCGCCCTTTTCATTGAGAGAAAACATACGGATGGTATTATCACGAGCGGCAAAGATGATTACATCCTCAGACGAATGTGTCAATTGAATTTGCCTGGCAGCACAATCAAGCTGAGCCTTGTGCTTAGAAAGCTAGTCCATTCCGAGAATAAGATCAATATCCGAGTTACCAAGGACCATTGGAGAAGCCACAAACTTGAAATCACCCATCATGAAAGAATTCCTAAACTCTCCGATATATAATTCCTAAATGACTCGAAACATTTTTCTAGACACAACTCGGCTGCTAAAACGATCAAGCAATGGGGCTCCTAAGGTCGGGGAAGGCTCTGATTACCAACTTGTAACACCCTCGATGCGACTATAGCTCCCACGTGTCGAGGCACGACTTAGAGACATAATCGCATTGAAGGCATATGTCACAAGTGAGGCAATCTTCACAACATCCCATGT
This sequence comes from Triticum aestivum, assembly GCF_018294505.1. NCBI lineage: Eukaryota > Viridiplantae > Streptophyta > Magnoliopsida > Poales > Poaceae > Triticum > Triticum aestivum. Next base: position 241,505,325 of record NC_057803.1, read on the forward strand.
AATATATAGATAATAAAAGGGGAGATAACATAGCCGGCTTACACTCGCCACGTCAATCAAGTACATAAATAACATTACATCATCCAAACACTCATGGCCCGACGACGGCGCCAAAATAAAAGATAACCCAACATGCGACACGGTCCCGATCACCCCCAACTGGGCACCACTACTGATCATCAGGAAAGGAAACATAGTATCACCTCGTCGAACTCCCACTTGAGCTCGAGCGCGTCACCTGGAGTGGAATCGTCAGGCCCTGCATCTGGTGTAATAGTAATCTGTGAGCCACAGGGACTCAGCAATCTCGCACCCTCGCGATCAAGACTATTTAAGCTTATAGGTAAGGCAAGGTAAATATGTGGAGCTGCAGCAACGACTAGCAAATATGGTGGCTATCATGTTCGCAAAAGAGAGCGAGAAGAGGAGGCAAAGCGCGACCGAGAAACTAGAGGGCAACCTGCGCAAACATTACTCCAACACCGTGTCCACTTCCCAGACTCCGCCGAGAAGAGGCCATCATGGTAACACACTCAGTTGATTCATTTTAATTAAGTTAAGGTTCAAGTTATCTACAATCGGACATTAACAAATTCCCATCTGCCCATAATAGCGGGCACGGCTTTCGAAAGTTCAAATCCCTGCAGGGGAGTCCCAACTTAGCCCATGACAATCTCTCATGGTGAACGAAGGAATAGACCTCCTCCCGAGACGTTCCGATCAGACTCGGTATCTCGGTTCTTCAAGACACTTTGACAGGTTAAAACAAGACCAGCAACACCGCCCGAATGTGCCGACAAATCCTGATATGAGCTGCACATATCTCGTTCTCAGGGCACACTCAGATGAGTGCTCCATACAACTAAAACCAAACCTCGAGTTTCCCCGAGGCGGCGCTGCACAGGACTCTGGTTTGGACCAACACTCAGAGGAGCACTAGCCCAGGGGGGCTAAAATAAGATGACCCTCGGGCTTTTGAAACCCAAGGGAAAAAGAGGCTAGGTGGCAAATGGTAAGACCAAGGTTGGGCATTGCTGGAAAAGCTTTAATCAAGGTGAACTATCAAGGGGTTCCCATTATAACCCAACCGCATAAGGAACGCAAAATCCGGGAACATAACACCGATATGACGGAAACTAAGGCGGCAAGAGTGGAACAAAACACTAGGCGAGAGGCCGAGCCTTCCACCCTTTACCAAGTATATAGAGGCATTAAGATAACATGGCAATATAATGATATCCCCACAAGAAAATAAATGTTCCAACAAGGAACGGTCTCCAATCTTCACCTGCAACTAGCAACGCTATAAGAGGGGCTGAGCAAAGCGGTAACATAGCCAATCAATGGTTTGCTAGGAAATGGTGGGTTATAGGTTTGACATGGAAATTTGGGAGGCTTGAAAGCAAGTGGTAGGCATCGTAGCATTGGCATAGCAATAGAGCGAGCATCTAGCATAGCAAAGATAGTAATGATTTCGAGGATATGATCATCTTGCCTGCAAAGTTGTCAGAGTTGACTGGATCCTCGAAAGCAAACTCAACGGGCTCCTCGTTAGTGAACTCGCCTCCTGGCTCTACCCAAACAAGATAAACAAGCAACAAGGACACAATCCACCACGTGCAAGGATCAAACAATATGATGCAAGGATGGTATGCTATGCGGGATGCGATGCGGGATGCATATGCAAGATTTTACAAGGGATGCATGAACCTGACCTCAACTTGGGAATCCAAGTGTGCCAATGGAAAGATGAGATGAAATTGCTTGAAAACAATATAAAGAACGCCGGAATCGGAGTTACGGTTAGGAAATGGCAAGCGATTCAAATATGACCACGTTCTGCGATTTACAGCAAGTAGCCATCTAAATGCAACGAGATGAACATGCTACAGCACCCAAACATGGCATAAAAATCCATGGCAGGGATGCATTCATGATGCTTAACAAAAGTCTAGCAATGAGCTATGGCCAATTCATCCATTAACAGGTTCAAACAAGCATTGCAAAAATGCATATGGTAAACAGATCTCAGACTTAGTGAAATTAACACTTGTCTGGAATTTCAGATCAGATAGCACTCTTCAGAGCAACAAAACTATATGCTACAGGACCTGAACATGGCAAAGTAAAGCATAGCATGGAGCTACTCAAAGAGCTTAACAAAAGTCCCTTAGTGACCTTGAGCCAAAAGGGATCAGAAAATACAATTGCAAGCATGTGAACATGGCAAAAACATAGTCAGTTCTCAGACTTAGTGAAATCTGGAACATGCTGAAAACAGATATCAAGTAGGCATGTTTACGAGCTCGATGCACTCACTACAGAGCAAGTCATGACAAGCTAAGCATACACCCATCAAGAATACACAAAATGCAAGCTAGACATGGCAAGAACAATAGCATAGCATGCACGGATCAACTACAACATCCTCGGCAAAATCGCTAACAAGTAGACAATCTGCCCAGATTCACGAAGTAGCGAAAGTAGAGCTCGATTGACTCAAGCTCGGGTGCTCCATAATTGCAAACAAAGACATGGATGGATAGAGCACTACAAGATTAACAAAACATCCTTACTTATTATCCTCAAAAGAGGCACGGATCACTAGGAAACAACATGAACATATGGCCATATGAGATAAACAGGTCAAGGACTTGGTGGAAATGCTAAGTCCCTGAAATCAGCATTGCCAAGTGCCTCACTTTGCAAGCTTGTGCTAGTCACCACACACATCACAAAAAAACATGGGTTGCACCTCTGGAAAGATGGAAAAACCCTTAACAAAACATATGTAGAGCTCATGGGCATATCATGCACACAATAATCATAGCAAAAATGACAAATAGCTAAATGGGGCAGCAGATCTGGCAATTATCTCAAGTAGCACTCTTCTCACAGCATTTCGGGCATCAAGATGAACTCAAATGAAAATGATGCAATGGAATGAAATGATGTACTCTCTGAGGCGAACATTTTGATATGCTATGTGCCCAAAACGGAGCTACGGATGCAAAGTTACGATGCTATGAACATGAGCAAATAATTCCGGGACTTGGAGAAAAAGGTCAACCCCTAGGGTTTTGAATCCGGATCTGAGATCCGATCTGGCGTCCACGTGGCCTGAGGATGCCCGGAAGTCCTGTAGCGCCGGAGTTGCTCGTGGTTCGCCGGAAGGAGAAGGGCGGCGAGGCGGCGGTGGAGGGCAGCGCCGGCGGGGGCGACGGCCACCGGCGACGAGGTAGGCGAGGTGCGCGGCGGGCGGCGCCCGCGGTGGAGCGGCGGAGGACGGCGGGGAAGTCGGGCGGCGAGCTCGCCGGCGTGGAAGAGCGCGGAGCCGGGCGGCGGCGGCTCCCAGGCGCGCGGGGCGGCGAACGGCAGGAGGAAGGCGGCCCGGATCGGGCGACGGAGAGGGCGGGTTGCGGGCCTGGCGGGCCCGCGCGGCAGCGGCAAAGTGGGGCGTCCGCCCGGGACAGGTGTCGCGCCTCTATTGGCCCGAGGCGGCGGTGGAGGCTGTCCAGCGCGAAGTGGACATGTCCGGCGGCGGAGATGGATTTTTTTAGGGTTTGGGGGAAGAAGACCCGGATTTGGAATGTGGGGATCTATATATAGGCATAGGAGGAGCTAGGAGAGTCCAAATGAGGTGCGGTTTTCAGCCACGCGATCGTGATCGAACGCTCTAGATGATGGAGAGGGTTTAGGTGGGTTTTGGGCCAAATTGGAGGGGTGTTGGCCTGCAACACACACGAGGCCTTTTCGATCCCTCGGTTAACCGTTGGAGTATCAAACGAAGTCCAAATGATACGAAACTTGACAGGCGGTCTACCGGTAGTAAACCAAGACCGCTTGGCAAGTCTCGGTCCAGTCCGGAAATGTTTAATCCCCACACACGAAAGAAAGGTAGAAATGACCACCGGAGGAGAACGAAGCGCCGGAATGCAAAACGGACAACGGGGAAAATGCTCGAATGCATGAGATGAACACGTATGCAAATGCAATGCACATGATGACATGATATGAGATGGATGACAACGATAACAACACACGGAGACAAAAACCCGAACCCGAGAAAATAAAATAACTTAAGGCCGGAAACGGCAAGAGTGGGATTACATATTGGGAAAGTCATATCCGGGGTGTTACACTCTCTCATATTTGTGTTGCATGTCTGGGTGATTATCCCAATTTATGCCCACAAGTTCCCAATACTTTGCAGCAATAGGACACTCATAAAAAAGATGGGCATTTGTTTCTAGTACCTCCCTGTTGCACATTGGACAATTGTGATCTTCTCCAATATTAAAATTCCTTCTTAGAAGCAAATCCCTTGTGTTGACCCTATCATGCAACATCAACCACGCAAACACTTTATGTCTCATGATATATTTTGTTTTCCAAATGGATGTGATGCATTATGTAGCCAATATATTTCTGAACATGAATTGGTAAAACTAAAAAGAACGACATCCACCCTGCTAATCCCAGGCTCCCCGATCCGGAACCTAATCCCTTGAACGAAGAAGAAGAACTCCAAAAGCAATCAAGAATCACTCTCACGTCAGATCATTGCATTACCTGTAACTACAACTATTGTTGTAGTAATCTATGAGCCACAAGGACTCAGCAATCCCATTACCATGGGTATCAAGACTAGCAAAGATTAATGGGTATGGAATCGATAGTGGTGAGGTTACATCGACACTTAGCATTGTATTGTGGCTAACTTACGAGAATAAGAATAAGATGAGAAATACGCAATGGGCGCAAACTAATAATTATCAAGCAGTGGTATTGAACTACTTGAGTTCAAACATAACCCCACCATCTTCTCTTTCGAACTCACTCGAAAAGAGACGGTCATGGTTACACACGCGGTTGGTGTATTTTATTTCGAATCTCGTGTCAAGTTCTCTACAACCGGATATTAAAAATTCCCATATGCCACATAACCGCGGGCACATCTCTCGAAAGTTTAAGCCCTGCATGGGTGTCCCCACTTAGCCCATGACAAGCTCTCACGATCAATGCAGGAAAATCCTCCTCCCAGAACAACCCGATCAAACTCGGAATCCCGGCTCACAAGACATTTTGACAATGATAAAACAAGTCCAGCAAGACCTCCCAGCGTGCTGGCACCCTGATTGTAGCCGCGCGTATCTCGCCTCAGGCCACGATCGGATGGGACATCCTACGAGTAAAACCAGATCCTCGGGTTGCCCCATGGTGGCCCCGTAGTCTACCTATTTGGGACCAACACCAATAGCACTGGCCCCCGTGTATTATGTTAAAAGAATCCTCGAGGACGCGACCCCCTATGCCAATTAATTAATTATCAAGTTTATTATGTTGGGCAAATATTAAAACTAATGCTGGTCCTTGCTGGAAGAGTTTTATGCAAAGCAAACTTTCAAGGGGGGCTCATAAACCCCAACCGTGTTAGGAACGCAAAATCAAGGAACAAAACACCATATGACGGAAACTAGGGCGGCAGGAGTGGAACAAAACACCAGGCAAAAGGCCAAGCCTTCCACCCTTTACCAAGTATATATGTGCATTAATCAAATAAGAGATATTGTGATATCCCAAAATATCCATGTCCCAACATGGAACAACCTACACTGCACCTGCAACTAGCAACGCTATAAGAGGGGTGGAGCAAAGCGGTAACATAGCCAAACAAAAGTTTGCTGGGATGGTGGAAAATTTTAGAGGCTATCATGGCAATGTTGGATGGTTGATAAACAAGTGGTAGGTAGTGCGACATAGCAATAGCATCGAGACAACTAGCATGGCAAACATAGTAGTGAGATCCAAGGTGACAGTCATCTTGCCTGAAATCCCGCTAGGAAGAAGACCGAATCCATGAAGAAGATGAACCAACATAGTCGAACGGATCCTCACAATCACAACGTAACCAGAACTATCGAGAAGAAGCACAACCAGAAAGAAGCAAACAACAAAGTAACCAACCATCACATAAGTATTGCATGATGCACAATGAAGTATGATTCATGTCCGGTTTAATAAGTCATGGCATGGCAAAGTGCAACAAACAATACTACCAATTAAGTGGAGATCAATATGCAATGAGTTGCATATTGATGAAACACCACATTCAAGTTATTTAGTTCGCTCTCGTTTATGTACCGAAGAATATTAAATGTTGGTTAACATGGCAGGAAGTGAGGCATAAGGAAACTACACATTTTAGACAATTTAAATGAGGCCGAAAATAACAAACAACAATTTCGAAAAATCCCCATATGCATATTTTTAATTTTTTAGACAGCAAAGTAAAGTGCACCAAGGTAATCTATGCATTTTTCGACCTGATTTACATATAAAGTTTATTCAATTCGAAGCTACGATTAATTAGTTATGAAATAAATCATTTTAACATGGAATTTTTGCAAATTTAAACAAACAACAAGTTTAAGCATTTTAAACATGGATGAAAGTTGCATATTATGAAAATAGACGGAATTCTAAGCATTTTACATATATAAATTATTTCAATCCATGATACGTCTCCAACGTATCTATAATTTTTGATTGTTCCATGCTATTATATTATCAACCTTGGATGTTTTATATGCATTTATATGCTATTTTATATGATTTTTGGGACTAACCTATTAACCTAGAGCCCAGTGCCAGTTTCTGTTTTTTCCTTGTTTTAGAGTATCGCAGAAAAGGAAAATCAAACAGAGTCCAATTGACATGAAACTTCACGGAACATATTTTCCGACCAGAAGAAGCCCACGGAGTATCGGAGATGGACCAGGAGAGTCTCGGGCTGCCCATGAGGGTAGGGGGCGCGCCCCCTGCCACGTGGACAGCCCGGAGATCCACCGCCGTACTTCTTCCTCCTATATATACCCATATACCATAAAAACTTCGAGGAACACAATAGATCGGGAGTTCCACCGCCAGAAGTCTCCGTAGCCACAGAAAACCAATCTGGACCCGTTCCGGCACCCTGCCGGAGGGGGAATCCCTTTCCGATGGCCATCTTCATCATCTAGGTGCTCTCCATGACGAGGAGGGAGTAGTTTTCCCTCGGGGCTGAGGGTATGTACCAGCAGCTATGTGTTTGATCTCTCTCTCTCTCTTGTGTTCTTGAGGTGGTACGATCTTGATGTATCGCGAGCTTTGCTATTATAGTTGGATCTTATAATGTTTCTCCCCTTCTACTCTCTTGTAATGGATTGAGTTTTCCCTTTGAAGTTACCTTATCGGATTGAGTCTTTAAGGATTTGAGAACACTTGCTGTATGTCTTGCGTGGGATACCCGTGGTGACAATGGGGTATTCTATTGATCAACTTGATGTATGTTTTGGTGATCAACTTGCGGGTTTAGCCCATGAACCTATGCATAGGGGTTGGCACACATTTTCGTCTTGACTCTCCTATAGAAACTTTGGGGCACTCTTTAAAGTTCATTGTGTTAGTTGAATAGATGAATCTGAGATTGTGTGATACATATCGTATAATCATACCCACGGATACTTGAGGTGACATTGGAGTATCTAGGTGACATTAGGGTTTTGGTTGATTTGTGTCTTAAGGTGTTATTCTAGTACGAACTCTATGATAGATTGAACGGAAAGAATAGCTCCACGTTATTTTACTATGGACTCTTGAATAGATCGATCAGAAAAGATAACTTTGAGGTGCTTTCGTACCCTACCATAATCTCTTCGTTTGTTCTCCGCTATTAGTGACTTTGGAGTGACTCTTTGTTGCATGTTGAGGGATAGTTATGTGATCCAATTTTGTTATTATTGTTGAGAGAACTTGCACTAGTGTAAGTATGAACCCTAGGCCTTGTTTCCTAGTATTGCAATACCGTTTATGCTCACTTTTATCATTAGTTACCTTGCTGTTTTTATATTTTCAGATTACAAAAACCATTATCTAGTATCCATATTGCACTTGTATCACCATCTCTTCGCCGAACTAGTGCACCTATACAATTTACCATTGTATTGGGTGTGTTGTGGACACAAGAGACTCTTTGTTATTTGGTTGCAGAGTTGTTTGAGAGAGACCATCTTCATCCTATGCCTCCTACGGATTGATAAACCTTAGGTCATCCACTTGAGGGAAATTTGCTACTGTCCTACAAACCTCTGCACTTGGAGGCCCAACAACGTCTACAAGAAGAAGGTTGTGTAGTAGACATCAATCCGATGCACGGTTGAAGAGTTATTAAATGCATGAACTAGAAGGGTTTTTCTGCAAATCTATTATTACTGGATAATAGGAAATTTGCAGAACAGGAAAAAACAGAATGGGCTGAATCTGGTGGGCGCTGGGGCGCTCACCATGGGCCATGGCTCAGTCGGTGCAGCAGGAGAGGCCCACGCTGGCGTGGAAGTCAACGGGCAGGGGCGGCTTCCTCTATCTGCTCCCGACAGAAGGAGGCAGCGCGACGTGGAGCAACGCTAGGGCTGTGGCACAAAGGCGACGACAGTGACGCGCAAGGCGGGCACGGTTGGCCGGCGGTCGAGGAAGATGTCCGGGACCAAGCGGATCTGATTGGAGATGGTTGTCGGCGGGCTGGGGCTTGGTAGGGCGGGCCATGGCGACGTACTATGAAGAAAGGGACATAGAGAGACATGGGCAACATAAGAGAGAGCCAGGGAAGTAGAGGAGAAAAGAGAAGTGAGAAGCAAGGGCACACGGCGACCTGCGGGGCTCAGGTCAGCGGTGCTGACCCACGCGCGTGGCTCAATCAACGCGAGCGATCGAGCTGCTGGTACTCGACACCGCAGAACAGGAGGCGGAGGATTCAGCCAACGGCGAGGTGAATTCAACAGGTTGGAGCCCAAGGCAGTGCACAGATCCGGCCGGAGATGAGACCATGAGCGGCGGCGAGCTTCTGCAGCAAAAGGCAGCGGCAGCGGCAGCAGTCAAAAACAGGCATGCAAGGAGGAATGGAGGTTCGGCTCGAGCGACAAGATCGACATGAGGAGGCCAGGAGAAGGCAATTTTGATGCACGGTTGAGGAAGCGGTGCCGAGAGTGGGAGGTCGTCATGGTGCAGGTGGAGGAGGTCGGTGTCCATGGCTGCATCCATGGCGAGGCGGGGCTCGTCCTATCCATGGCGCAAGGAACACCTGTTGCAGGAGAAGAACGAGGGAGATGAGAGGAGGAGACTAGGCAAGGAAGAAGAAGGGCAGGAGCGATGGGGTCCTGGTCCGGTTGAGGCGCCAGTGAGCGAGAGGTCAGGCCTCCTAGATCGGGCGCCATGGGAGCTCCCATCCCGATCTAGATCGGATCAAGGAGGTTGCGGCTATGGGTTGGGCTCTCCGGTGGCCGTCTGATAATCCCCAAGTGTACGGAATCATCGTAGCAATTCCCAAAGGTGGAAGTGATAAGTATGGAGTGTCGAACCCACGAGGAGCTAAATGTAAGATCAATATTCTCTCAAGCCCTATCTGCCACCGATACGAGCCTACGTACACCGAACGTTTGCTGCCAACTAGAAACAAGAAATAAAACTAAGTTGTGGGTATGAAGAGGATAACTTCGCATGATATCGGAGAGCTAAAATATAAAAGTAGGTGTTGTTCTCATAAAGTTAGAATATATTACTAAATATTATAAATAGCGAGTGTGGAATGATGATGGGTCGGTGTGCGGAATTGTCTTAGGCAATTGTTAACAAGACCGATAGTCGTCGTTGCAATTTCATATGAGGGAGAGGCATAAGCTAACATACTTTCTCTTCTTGGATCATATGCACTTATGATTGGAACTCTAGCAATCATCCACAACTACTAAAGATCATTAAGGTAAAACCCAACCATAGCATTAAAGCATCAAGTCCCCTTTATCCCATACGTAACAACCCTCTTACTCGGGTTTATGCTTCTGTCACTCAAGCAACCCACTATAAGAGAATTATGAACGTATTGCAACACCCTACAGCGATAATCCCTCATGCTTGCGCGACACGGAAGGCATAATAGGATAGCACCAAAATAAAACATACAACTCATACCAATCTAGATCATCAATCAACCCAGAGACAAAGGATATCTACTCAAAACATCATAGGATGGCAACACATCATTGGATCATAATATGTGGCATAAAGCACCCTGTTCAAGTAGGGATTACAGCGGGGTGCGGGGGAGTGGACCTCATAAAAGAGATGAGGATGGTGATGATGATGGTGATGTTGATGAAGACGATCACCGCGGTGATGATTCCCCTCCCGATGGCACTCCGGTGCCAGCAAGAGAGAGGAGGAGAGGTACTCCCCCTTGTGCTTCCTCCTCCATGGCCTCTCCCCTGGATGGGAAGAGGTTCCCCCTCTGGTCCTTGGCCTTCATGGTGATGATGGCCCCTCCGGGATCCTCCTCCATAGCCTCCGGTGATGACGGCCCCCTCCGGCATGGTGCCAGAGAGGGCCTAGATTGATTTCTCGTGGATATAGAGGCTTGCGGCGGCAGAACTTCCGATCTAGGTTATTTTTTGGTGATTTATGTATTTATAGGAATTTTTGGCATTGGTTTCTCATCAGGGGGGTCTCCGAGTCGTCCATGAGATAGGGGCCCACGCCCAGGGGGGTGGGGTGCGCCCCCCACCCTCGTGGACGGCTTGGGACTCTTCTGGTCCAACTCTTTTACTCCGGGGGCTTCTTTTGGTCCATAAAAAATGATCAAAATTTGGCACGTCAATTGGACTCTGTTTGGTATTCCTTTTCTGCAATACTCAAAAACAAGGGGAAAACATAAACTGTCACTGGGCTCTAGGTTAATAGGTTAGTCCCAAAAAACATATAAAATAGCATATAAATGCATATAAAATATCTAAGATGGATAATATAATAGCATGAATACTTCATAAATTATAGATACGTTGGAGACGTATCACCGCCGGATTTTGATCTAGCGGCTACAGATCAAGGTGGAAGGTGCCTGGCTGGATGAGGGTGTGTGTGTGCGGGCGAGTGTGAGGTGGAGAACAGCTGTTGGATCGTTGGTGATCCTGAGGTGGAGCGACTAGGCGGCGGCGGGCGGAATGGGTGGATGGGACATCTAGGGCTAGGGTTAGGCTGTTATTTATTGCAAGTGGGTCTAAATGCAGACTAACAGAAGCCCTTAGATCTAAATAGGATGGACGAGAAAATAGCTAAAGGAGAGTTCAATAAATAAAATGGAGATGTCTTGGGGATGTTTGGGGATGATCTGGACCCATCGGTAACGACAGCTCGGTTCAGGTCCAGGACAGCTTCGGACGCGCACGCGAGGGGTATGACCAAAGGCCATCGAGACAAAGGGTTTGATGGGCTTAGAGAAGAGACAAGAGAGACAAGGAAGAAGCGGCAACTACGAGCGGATGCAAGTTTTGTAAACATGACGGCAACAAAGTACCGATGCAATGCTAATGATGAATGCAGCAAACACACGGCAACAACAAAAATAACTGGAAGGCATCTGGAGTGTCGGTCTCAGGTCGTTACATGGAATTAGGGTTGGAGGATTCCCATGGGGCCCACAAGCCATGGGGCCGCCCTGGAGCGTGCCCTAGAGGTTTGTGGCCTCCTCAGGACTCTTCTGGCCCTCTCTCCAAGTCACGTAGGTGTCTTTTGGTCCAAGAAAAATCATCGTAAAGTTTTATTCCGTTTGGACTCTGTTTGATATTCCTTTTCTATAAAAGTAAAAACAAGGAAAAATATAAACTGGCACTGGGCTCTGGGTTAATAGGTTAGTCCCAAAAATAATATAAATAACATATTAATGTATATAAAACATACAAAATAAATAACATAATAGCATGGAAGAATCAAAAATTATAGATACGTTGGAGACATATCAGAGCACCAATATAGTTGTCTTTGAGGGACTTGTTGTTCTCAAGGAAGATAGTCTTGGAGATGTCGTTGTTCAATCCCATCATGAAGTGGAACTTCATCCGAACGGGGTCGTCCATGCCGGCTCGTTGCAAGGCTTTCTTCATCTCGTTGAATTACTCGTCGATGGACTTGGATCCTTGGACGATGTTCTCCAATTGACGGTGAAGATATGCCGTGTAAGTGGAAGGCAAAAACTCTCGCCGCATAGCTATCTTCGTCGGGCCAACTCATGTTGAATCTATTGGAAGGTGCGCGAAGCCACCATGTCGACACGTAGTCGTCGAAGTTTCTTGCAGCGCACTTCACTTGATCCTTGGACATGAAGTGTCTTGAGGTAGGTGTCCATCTTGCGCTCCCACTCAAGATACTACTCGGGGTCTTGAGTCCCATAAAACATAATTTGATGGTCGGTGTTGAGGTCTTAGTATCTCGTGGAAGTCATGGATTTATGCATGGGGAGCTTCACTTGAGCGTAATCTTGAGGTGCTTGTTGGCGAAGATGCCGCATATCCAAACGTGAAGATGCCTTGAAGTCGCTTGGCAAAGATGCCAAGGTAGATGGTGAATTCATCAAGCGATGGTTGGTGTTGAGCTCTTGACCTTTATGTTCTATTCGTTGATGGTGTCGATGTTGATGTGATCTTATTAGAGATGGTAGCTCGAAAGGATGTGCACTTGAGCTTCTTCTCGAAGATGAGGAAGACCAATTGCCGGTCTTTATGAGGGCTTTGCGCTCCTCCATTTGAGCTTCCATCTTGGCGTCGAAGAAGTTCTTCATGGCATCAAACTTTTTGTTGTTGGTGTAGAACAAAGTAGATGTGCTTTGCCTATCCATCACAAGACTCGAGCAAAGGTGAGTAGCAAATGTGATAAACAATACCAAGATACATTTCCCAAAGTTGAGGATGTATCCCGTTTCACATAATGTGAAATGAAAGAATAGTGGAATTGGTACCAGACTTGTTCACTCACACCTACAAAGTAAAGCTTATGGAGTGGCTTGGTTAGGACAAGTGGCACAAAATTCAAGCAATTATTAGTAAGAGTCAATAATGTGGAAAGAGATTCACAAATTCGCAAGTGAAACAAGTACACCAATAGCAATGAACGGCACATGGAAACGCACACACGGATAGATAAATGGGGCTGTGCAACCAAGGAATGAGCACAAAAATGTGGAATCCACGAAAAATGCTCTTGTTGCACAAAGCTAGAGAGACACTGGCATGATTGCCAATTGGTGGATATGAGACTTATGCACGAACTACAAAGCAAAAATGCAACGCCTTCTATCCCAAGTATGCTATATATGTATGGTGTTCCGGTGATATGATAGAAGATGATTGAGTATGGAAATTTGATATGCAATGTGGTATGATGTTATGGCTATTGCTTACAAACTTTTGCCTATTTTTCTTGTGCTTAAAAGCTTTTTGGCTCTTTCTCTTTTGAGCTCTTTCTTTGGCCACTTATACAAAATTTCACGAACCAAGATACCAAATGTGTATATGCTGGAACAACCTTGTGATACAAGAGATGATATGATTACACCAAGATGAGGTATGTATGTAAAGGAATCGATGATCACTAATGTGCACAAGTAACATTGCAGGGCAATACTCAAATAGATAGTCTCGATAGGAAAGTCACGGCGGGCTCGTGGTTAACAATGCAATGGCAGGGGAATATACAAGGGTGTCATCGAGGTTACCGTTCAAGTGGTCGTTGTCGATGTCGAGTCCGTGGCAATGATGGGAGGCAGTGTTATTGATGTCTAACCGCTCCTAAGTAGCCGAAACAGCTTAGGAAATGGAAAAACCACAGCTCAAATATCTCAAACGAAAAATGTCAAATGGTGGTAGCGGAACGCGGTAGTGGTTTCCGAGTTTGTAATGTGGAAGTGATGGTGGTCATTGATGAAGAAGTAACCATCCCTAAGTAGCCAAAACACCTTAGGAGACTCAAATCACAACTCAAGCAACCACAAATGGAATTGGGAACAAAATGGGTTAGGTTGCGGAAGACGATGGTGGGAATGCAGGTGATATGGTGGAATGCCTAGGCAAAGATGCCAAAGTTCCAAAAACTTTATGGAGTCAAATGGTGTTGGAACCTATCTACATGGATGGGGGGATGTCAATAGCTACTCAACGAGCTAAAGAACATGAAAATCAGACTACGGATGTGAAAGTTATGGTGAAAATTGTAAAGAAGGGAAATACTGGAATTTTGGGGAAAGTTGTTGGCTAGGCCAGAAGTTCCTGGGTCAGGGGCGGAAGTTCTGGGCTCCGGAGTTTTCCCGGGTGTTCTGGAAGTTCCGAGGGTCGCGGGTGAGGTGTGGGAGGATTTGGGGTAAACTTTCTATTTAGCCCGAAAGTTCCGGGGTAAGGATGGAAGTTCCTTGGGAGTCCAGAAGTTCCAGGGGTCGTGGAATTTCTTTTGGGACGAACCGGGAAGGGGGGTGGAAAAACTAGATTTCCAAGGTCAAATTGAGAAGATTTCATGGATGGAAAGTGGAGAAAAGATGGGGAAAGCTAGATCGAGTTAAAACACTTCGAATCTATGGATCAAAAACAACAAAACATCATCAAACCAACAAATCACAAAAAATGGGGGGCCATTTTTGAAGGAAATATGCCGTGGAGGCAATAATAAAGTTGTTATTTTATATTTCCTTATTCACGATAATGAAGGAAAAATGCCCTAGAGGCAATAATAAAATTGTTATTTATATTTCCTTATATCGTGATAAATGTTTATTATTCATGCTAGAATTGTATTAACCGAAAACTTAGTACATGTGTGAATACATAGACAAACAGAGTGTCCCTAATATGCCTCTACTAGACTAGCTCGTTAATCAAAGATGGTTAAGTTTCCTCACCATAGACATGTGTTGTCATTTGATGAACGGGATTACATCATTAGAGAATAATGTGATGGACAAGACCATCCATTAGCTTAGCATTATGACCGTTTAGTTTTATCGTTATTGCTTTCTTCATGACTTATACATGTTCCTCTGATTATGAGATTAAGCAACTCCCGAATACTGGAGGAACACCTTGCACTACAAAAAAAAGACACATCCGTGACATTTCGGGCCGAACAATTTTTTTTTGTCATGCTTATGACACTTCTATGACGATAATTGTGACAAAACCCAGTATCATCATGGATGTGGTGGGGTCCTACTTCTATGACAAAAAATCATGATAGAAAATGGGTTTTTCGTCCTGGACAGGCCGGAGATGCAGCTGCATGACATTCTTTGGACCGTCCATGACGGAAAAACCCGTGGTAGAAGCGAGGGCAAGGAAAATATCAGGGGGCTTCACGGTTACGGTGGGTGGTCGGGGCCGAACGATGCGCGTTTCTCTCATATGTACGCGCGTGTGTGCGAGGCGTTAGGCTCTAACTGAACCTGAGCGAGGCGTTGGGCTCTAGCTAAACCCGAGTGATCGCACTGCAGGCTACGCGTTACTGAACCTGAGGGATCGATCGATCCCTTGTTGTTAACTAAACCCGAGTGATTCCTTCTCTACTGCTGCTAACTGAAGCCGATCGATGCTGCCTCTGGATGAACAGTGAGCGTTGTTGGGGGGGTTTGGATGAATAGTTCCTGGTGGGGGTTGGATGAACAGGACCCCGTGGTAGTAGAGGTCGTTGCCACTGGATGAACAGGACCCTGATCGATTGAGCCGGTGGATGAACAGGACCTCGTGGAGGGGTGGATGAACAGGACCACGTGGAGGGCTGGATGAACAGGACGACCCCGTGGAGGGCTGGTTGAACAATACCCGGTGGAAGGCTGGATGAACAATAGCCCGTGGAGGGGTGGTTGAACAGGACCCCGTGGAGAGGGCTGGTTGAAGAGTAATCGCAGTGGAGGAATGCGCGGTGGAGGCTAGATGAACGGGAGCCCGTGGATGAACAGTCGCAGGTGAAGGCTGGAGGGGGTCAACGGTGGATGAACAGCAGCCCGTGGAGGCAGTCGATGGTGGATGAACAGTCGCTCGTGGAGGCAATCGACATGGAGTCTCGTTTTGCGGTACGCCACACCCCTGCCGATGAACATGACCCCGGTTTCGACCGTAGCACTCCAACACTAGTCCGTTTCCTCTGTTTTGCAGTACGCCACACCCCTCCCGATCAACAGGACCCCGTTTCCACTATAGGAGGTCCATTTCCTCCGTTTTGCGGTATGCCAGACCCCTCCCGATGAACAGGATCCCGTTTCGACCGTGGTCGGTCAAACACAAGGACGTCTCCGTTCTACGCTACGTCGAGCCTCGTTTCCATCGGTTGTTCCATCCAAGCCAGTTGGCTCTCGATGAACACAACGACACATTCCATTCTGACCCAGCCGATTGCCTCCCCATGATCACGATGACGGTGGAGCTTCTCCGTTCTGACCCAGCCATGTACACGAGCCCTGGCTGTATGTATGCGCGATTAGGTGTTCAAGACCCTACTCGTACGTGTACATGCTACATGCACACCTCTACTACGACACGTGCGTGCCTCTACTACGACACGTGCCCTTCCTTACACGGCCACGGTTCATTGCTGCAGCCTGCAAACAGACTGATCGTATGTACGTACACATTCGCGACCAAAATGACAATGCTACATACGCTTCGACCAGGTGGGTCCCGACTGTCAAGCACTTCCTTGCGTGATAAGATGTAGCTGGTGGATCCCAACAGTTAGCAGGGCGAATCATTTTTTGCCTGTAATATGGACGCACTTTCTTGCGTGTGAAGATGTAGCTGGTGGGTCCCAGCAGTCAGCGGGAAAACAATTTTTTCGCGAAATACGATGGCCCGTCCGGTGGGTCCCTGCTGTCAGGTGGAGGAATAATGAGGCACTTCCTTACTACCGCCATGGACCCAACTATTAGCCTCTCCACGTACATTACTCTTCTGATGGAAGTCGTTCGTTGACCACATTGACCACGCCGCGCCAGGAGCGCCAAGGCGGTGGACGATGGTGAGGCCTGGGAAGGGGACGACACGGAGCCGGGGAAGACGCGGCAGTGGATGCTCACCCGGAGAGGAGTACGAGGGTTCACTGGTTCGGTTGTGGTGTGAGGCTGCCGTCGCTGCAGGGCCTGTCCAGCGGTGGGAGTAGTAGGGGCCAGTGAGGCCTCTGCGGCAGCACGGCCGGCCATGGGAGGCAGGAGCAGGCAGCACGACCGGCATTGCTTTGGGCGGCTGGAGTAAGAAGACCAGAGGTTGAAGAAGCACTACGACTGTTGGATGGACATCGTACGATCACTGGAACTAGAATTGTTTATATTGACTAAGTTGACAAAGCCCTCCATCCCAGTCAACTTAGTAGGCCCACATGTCAGCCTCCCACTATGCTGGTTCCCAGCTAGCAGGGGGTATTAATTTTTTTTTGTGCGTAATAAGGAGGCACTTCCTTGCATGCGAAGCTATAGCTGGTGGGTCCGACCTGTCTGTGGGGGGAACGTTTTTTCACGAAATACAGAGGCCCTTCTAGTGGGTCCTAGATGTTAGGTGGAGGAATCATTATTTTGTGTGTAATAAGGAGGCATTTCCTTGTGTGCGGCTATGGACCCGGCTATCAGCCTCTCCACATAAAGTCCACATCCGATGGATGTTGTTCATTGACCATGTTGACCATGGCGCGCCGAGAGTTCCAGGGCGGTGGATGACGGCGAGGCCTAGGAAGGGGATGACGCGGAGCCGGGGAAGACGCGGAGCCGGGGAAGACATGGCAGTGGGTGCCCATGTGGAGAGGAGTACGAGGGTTCACTGGTTCGTTTGCGGTGTGAGCCTGCCATCGCCGCAGGGCCTGGCCAGCGGTGGGAGTAGTAGGGGGCGATGAGGCCTCAAAGGTAGCACAGCCGGCCAATGGAGGTAGGAGCACGCGGTCTCGCCGGCACTGGTTTGGGCGGCCGGTGCAAGAAGAGCAGCGATTGAAGAAACAACAGGACCATTCGATTCAAATCCAACGATCACTGCTTGTAGAATTGTTTGTTGACTAAGTTGACAAAGCCCTACATACGCGTCAACTTAGTAGGCCCATATGTCAGCCTCCGAACCGGTGTGCCCCAGATGTCAATGGGAGGAATCATTTTTTTGCGTAATAAGGAGGCAGTTGATTGCGTGCGGCCAGGCCAGCGGAGGGACTAGGGTGGGCCGGTGAATCCTGCGCGGCATGACAGCGAGCCACAAGAGGAGGGAGCAGGCAGTCCCGCCGGCACTAGTTTAGGTGGCTGGAGCAGGAAGATTAGAGATTGAAGAAGCACGTCGGTCGTTGGATGGACATCCAACAGTCACTGCTGCTAGAATCGTGTGTTGACTGACAAAGCCTTGCGTAAACAAGTCAGCCTCAAAATTTGTTGCGTGTATAGCCCATTTGCTATTATTTTCATAATTTTTACTCATTTTTAATTCATATGGAATTTATTGTAGCCCTTTTTCTGGTCAGTACTAGGGTTAAAAAATTGAACTCAAAATGTGCAAAATTTTGAAAATTCGCAATTTTTTGTTGGGGAACAAAATATTCTTAATCCAAAAATTATTAGCCATGCTAAAACAAATTTAAAAATAAATTAGTACTATTCATGTTAAAATCCAATGAAATATAAAATAACAATGAAGAACAAAAACAAAAAAGGAACTAATTTTCCCATTTACTTTTAACAGATACTGACCAAACTCTTTGGCCAGGCCGGAATGCATCCCTCCTCGTCTTGAAATATTTGTATCCCAGTAAGTCAGAGAAAACAAATAGGCCTAGCTTGGGTATCCTTCAAAAAGAAATATTGGCCTACCTATTTTCCCAAAGAAAAAACTACTGGGGCTGGTCATGTTGTTAGACGGGCCACGGAGCCCGCACAACCCAGTTTATAGCCTGCTCCTCCAAACAAATCCTCAAAAAAATTGGGCAATTCTGTCGTTAATTGGAGTAAACAAACGAGGATTAGAGTAAACAAACGAGGGGTGCATCTGAGTAGTAAAAGAGGCGCTTTGCTTGTGTTTGGGAGTGGACCGGGTGGGTCCGTATTGTCATACTCACATCTACAGTCCTCTCCCGATTCACTATGTTGACAGGGCCGGACGGGGCGCCGCGGGGAGCGCACCAATGCAGAGGATAAAGTGTTGTCGCCAATGTGCTGGGCTGGCTTGTACATTCTTAACGAAAAATAAAAATCGACCGGAACTATTTACAATGTTGACTACGATTTGCATGGGTCCGCTGGTTGCAGGAAGAAAATGGTGGGAGAAAGAAGACTGATCGCTATCTTTGCCTAAGAATTATATCGACTGAATGTAACGACACTATCATAGGAAATAATATCCTCCTGTTAAATCATGAATTTAAAGAACCGGTGCATGAGCATTTAGCTTTATTTATTTATTTACTTATTTATGTTTAGGGGACCACGAGCATGTACCTAGGCCAGATTCATGTGAGAGCCTCCCTTCCAGTTAATTATGGGCTCCTCTATTGGGCCTTCATCAATGGGCTGCATGTTATCAACAAGTGGAAAATGTGTTCCTACAAAAAATAGTATGCGCCACGTATGGTACGGGGCACTAAAGGATCGGACCATGCAACGACTTTCAAAACATTGTGTTTGTTGTTCTAACAACACATTTATTTAACCAACATACAAAATATACTACTGATTGTTCATTGAAAACAGCAGCAGCAACAACCAGCGCTAGGGGTGCAACAGAAGCAGTAAGCAGGCCAGAAGAGTAAAGACACAGCTCTCTCTTCCAAACCAAACATCACTCATCATTACAAAAGGGCTACCAAAAAAGAACAACTGTATGCATCAAACTAAATAAAGATCCTACAACACCACGTGTACGCATCTAACTAACTGGCTCAGTTAGACGTTGTTATTTATTAAGCTGTGGAGATTGGCTGACGGCTTGAACCAGATGGGTGCCTGACGGGGAACCTCCAGCCAGCAGGTCGAAGTATGATACTTGCAACCCTCTCTCCTACTTTGGGCTGAAGAGCGTGGCGGCACATATCAGGGCATGGTGCATGCAGAGACGCATGGTGTGTTGTGTACACACAGTTTTCCCTGATGAACGAAACCGCGTTTCCATCATGATCCTTGCCGTCAGTTATCTGCTGGTTAATCGGATAATTCAGTCCGAGAAACAGAGAGCGTGTACCAAGGCTACTTACCAGCCTCCAGTCAAAAATTCCTGAAGGCCCAAAGAAGCTGGGATCCTGCTCAAAGACATTGTAGTGACTGTGATTGTATGTCGCGAAACAACACGCCCCGTATGTGCGAACAATCATCAATCGTTGTCGTCGTCTGGTCGACCCAGGAACCACCTGCAACTGCCATGCCGCTTTTCTTTGAAAGGTTCTGGGATTAGGAAGGGTAGGGACACCAGGCGGCCTACAACATCATATCAAGTTGGAGTCAATTAAAAAAGGGCTCTTAATGTAGTCAATCTTAAGAACAACATGTTATGAGCATGAATATTTTTTTAGTAAATGTTGATAGTCATATAAGAAAGCCATCATGATATCATAGGAAAGTAACATACTGCTATAACAGCCGTTTGTAGTGATGACTGGAGTAGGCCAGCAATACGTCCATCCATAGAAGGAGTCGACAGCATAAATGAAGCCCTTGTGCTCAATGGCATCAGAGAACCATGGAGGATGTATGATCCTGTGATGGACGTGCAGATTTATCCACTTACCGCAGTGACCTGTCAGATAGGCGAGACCGCGGTTGAAGAACGCAATTAGCCTGAAGTCTTTATATTTCACAGATCTTGTGGGCACTTGGCAGATTACAACCTTGAGCAAATCAAACATGGTATCATGTTGGCTACTATAAGATTCCGAGTATTCTGGGCTGCGGTGTTAATCGAAGGAAGGGGGATCAATTGCCGGGTGTAGACCTCCACGAGCATCCAACTGCCGCCAACGTCAAAGAGCAGAATCCAAGATGTGTTCATGCCGGCCCAGTACATACCGTTAATGTAGTTGAGGGTGACGGGGATCGGATCACAGTCAAGAGGGTTAATGCTCGCCACCCTACGATCGTTATGCTGCATGACACGCCATTTCTGAAGAACAACCGGCATCAGCAAGCAAGGAGCTGGCTTAAAAAGCTCCAGCTAAGAGCTTTGAGTAAACGGTATAGCCCCGACGAGCATGCGGCGAGCGGCATGATACTGAGATTGTCCACACACGAAACAATGAGCTTGATTACTTCTATGGGGAGCGAATTCTAGCCACTCTTTCGGCGAAATCTGCTCGGTTCTGCCACTATTAGTGCTTGGGTTTCGAAAGAGGGGGGAGGCGCTTTAGTGGGGATGGAAGATTGGATGATTATGTGCGGACAAGGATGGAGAAGCGAATATGTGCTGTAGGAAGTGGATAGGTGATGATGACTACAGTATGCCGCTTGACTTACGAGACACGTACCAACAGCGTAGGGTCATATCGATGCCAGACAACTTGCTTGAGTGATCACAGTGCTTGTACTCCCTACAATACCTACTACTATGCCCTAAGTTGCTTGACTAGAGTAGTAGTGGAGTCGGACTTTACTCTACTACTAGCACCAAAGGATTAGAATATTCTAATCTAAAATAGTTACAAACTTCAATGTCTGAGTGTGGAATGACTATGAACCGCCATCGGTGCTAACTCCAATCCCCAGCAAACGTTCGTTGGCAGACCTGGCAGTTGCAAACGCCCGTGATGCAGTTACAGTACGTGTGTAAGGGTGGCGGTTTTGTCAAATACTATGGCTTAACAGGCCACCGTCAGATGGAAGTCTGGGGGTTACGTGGGATTCGCCATGATTGAGTTCATGGTGAACAATCGCCAGATATCATTACTAAAAAAAGGTTAAATTACCCCGGGGCTATAACTTGCGCCGTCTGACCACTAACAATGATACTAACATACTTGTAAAATGGTCAAAGCCCGTGTCTACGTGGTGTTTGGAATTATATGCGAAAAAACTAGCAAGACGCACATGCATTGCACAGAACATCAAGATGAGTTTTTTTACAAAACACCTATTGTGATTGACCCATGTAGGAGTAATCCCATGTGTAAAAACTACTGATATCTCGAGAATTCTATCGGAAACATGGTATCTTGACTATTTCATCAAAAAAATGATATCTCGGGAAAGATAATAAATAAGGTGAGGAGGAGTGGGGCGTGGTGGTGACTGGTGGTCGAACATGGCGGAGGCATGTGGTTGGGTGGCGCCGGCAGCGGCCACCATGCCAGATTGTTCTAGAGACTTCCTTTTTTAATTTCTCGGCAATGAGGTTGTGGGAGATAAGGATGAACGAGGCAAGGCCTTATCTATAAATGTGGAGAGAGGTGCGGGTATCTTTTGCAAAATTGTCATAGTTTGCTTTCTATCCGTCAGATATAGATCGGACGGTCTATACTATAAGATGACAGGCACACCATCATCACCAACTCGGTTTTTTCTCTACTCCTACTCCTATATTACTTATACTTATACTCCTATAAAAGACTCAGTTGGTGATGATGATGTATCTGCCATCCGCCATTTCTAACCATTAGGTATGCATCTAACGGTTGTGATGTAAGTTGTGGCCTTTTGCAACAATTCCCACTTCTCTACTATAGTTTACACAAAACCCCTTAGTATCTTGAACCAACCACATTCCTCCCTTACCTCATCAAAACAGCCCAAAGAATATATATGGAGTGAAACATAAGATATTTTTAGTAATATGTATATCAAAACTAAACTGTTTTCTTTCAAATTTGTGAATATGTGTTATTCTACTTTGGATCCGTTGCAACAGATGGGCTCATTGCTATAAAGGTTTATCTCCTACATCGTCCGCAACGAACACCTGGTGTACTCGTCCAGGCCGGATGCTTGCAGCGCGATGGCCTAAGTTCAAATTATGTTCAAAACTGTAGCTTTTTATTATTTTTTAATATATACTTCTCCCGCTACTATACTGGGAGTGGAACCCACAGAGTACTTAGAATGCAAGATTAATGATGGATTCGTTTCTTTCTAACTTTCTATACGAATCTGTAGCCAGCCTGCAAGTAATGTACACTGTACTCACAGTGGAACCCACAGAGTACTCAGAATACAAGATTAAGGATGCAATTAAGTTTTTATAGAGGGAGAACCATACACGCAATTAACTCAAATGGATTGGATGTTACTCTATTATTCTCCAACGGCAACTGGCAAATTTCCTCCCACGGGCCGGAGTAGGTTTCTCAGTTTGCATGCAGATTTAACGGAGGGGCTTGATGGATGCAAGGTGGCGTGTTCAGCCGGCCGTGCAGCGGGCGGCCTAGTACTATTCGATTTGACAGCTACTAGTATATTATAAAAAAGAAAGAAGAGTAGTAGAGATAGAGATAAGAGTAGAGAAAGATACTAGGGAGGATCAACATCTACTGATTCGTGTGCTACTCATGCGCTCCATTCGGCCGCCGCAACCTCCCCTATTGCCGCTCCCTCCTGTGCTCCACTCAGTGGGCGCTGTTGAAATTTGGGCAGCGCACCCTCGCGACTGCTCGCAGCGACGACTTCACTGACGATGAATTCTTCCGCAACCTCGGCAACCTCTTCCTCGACGAGATGGGCAACAACCTCAACACCAACGGTTCTGCTCCCGTTGCACCGTATATGTTTCTATCCTTCTTGTTCGAAATCGTGGTAGAATTCATGTTTCTAGTCTGTGTCCTAGATTCGATCTGTTCATCTAGTATGCTAGTCCACATGATTAGTTTAATCTCTATTATAGCCGTCATGATTTATTTTGTGCTTATTCAGACTAAATCTCGTAGTAACTTGCTCATATATTCAACTGGCACACCATCCCCTACAGCCACTCCAGTTTGATGGACGGTCTGGTCGATGCCTCCAAGGAGCCCTTCGTCTACTTCTATGAGTGCCCGATGCTGTTTTGGGGCTCGTCGGCGGACCTCGTGCATCACCTCACGCAGTCGTTCGTCTATCACCACTGGCCTGCGGTGAAGAACATCAAGTACAAGACGTGCTGCCCGTTCACCGTGCCGGAGTCGCTGGAGGATCACCTCCGCCTGCTAGTCTCAGAGGAGGACGGCAACATCTTCCTCTTGATCGTGGGCACCAGCGAGACCCGTGCAGGCCGCCGCCCCGTCTCTGTAGTGTGCGTCAGGGGCGACGCCGCTGACGCTGACACTAACACGAGGCTGATGTATGGGTGCGTGCTCACTGTTACTAACCCTTCGAGTTACGTGGGCAGCGACACTGGCTATAGGAAGCTGACTAGGACTATGCCAAGCATGGACCTTCCCGGCGATGTGGACATGGAAGACGCATGGTATGATTTGCCCCCAACGTGGTGCACGGGGACTCCAAGGAGGTTCACCTGGACATATGCATTACCAAGTTAAATGTTGATCATTAGTCTTCGCTCATTGTAATCCGCTGTCTAAGCATGTGGAGACTTCCATGCATGATCTTGCTCTATTGGAGTATCACGCATGAATAAAAGTGTATCCATTTATGGTTTAGTCTAGAATCTTCCATGTATGAAATTTTTACTACAGTACTGGTGAAAGACTTATGATGAAACATTTCTTACATCTCCTCTGCCCCCTTCCAAGTCATCCTGATGTAATCCCTCCGTCTAGGTGTATAAGGGCATGGTTAATACTTACTAGTATAACCAACTATTGACTATAAGAAAGTGCCATGTCACCTATAGCCACATGTATAACAATCGATACTCAAAAACAAATTCTTAAAGATCATTTCTTGCAAAGCACGATAAGTGTTATTTCTTCACAAGTTTTGGATGCAGGTTGAACAGTTGAACGTTTTTGTTTGCAAAAGATACTTTTTTTATCTATTTCACCCGGATGTTTGTGAGTTCTATAGATGAAATAATATCCGAAGAAACCTATCGATACCCGTTACACATGAGATGACCCACACATCCTTTGTCAAAATAAACAACTCCCCGATCAATGCATTTCACTGTTCCGTGCAATGCACGGGCACCTTACTATAGATTAGTACGACCAAAAATTGAACTAACATTGTATATAGTATGATAAATGCTGATGCATGTCATCTAAACTTATATCATTGAAAACTATGTTCAAATACGAATCCAATGGTATTGTTTTTGTTGACATGCACTAACATTTTGTCAGTTAAATATTTTGTCAAATTCAATGGGGGACTTATAAACCACGACCAACGTAGTACTAGTGTAGGGGGCAGCGCTGCACGCGAGTCTCACCCCGCTCGTGGCGCGATAGTAATGTCGTCATATCACAAAACCCAACTACTCCTAGTATCCCTAGCTACCACTCCTACGGACAGTTCTTTTGGCGGCTTAAAAAATAAGCCTTCTCTCCCCGGCTTTTCCCATAAGACTAGTCAGAGTGGAGAGTAACATTAAGGCGCCTCACTAATTTATTTTGGCTTCTAAACTACTACTAGTACCTTTTCCTAGTTTATTCGTCACCATTGTAATTTGTGCTAAATTTTGACCAAAGAATTAACTGATAAAATGTTAGTGCATGTGACATATGCACGTACTTACAAAATGCGTACGGATACACAAGGTTTCCAAACTTTTCCTTTTACATACTTAATTAAGGACGCTAATAATTCCCGAATGTTTAGGATTTATCATTTGCGTCCCAAAACTAATGAGATCGCCTTACGAAACTAAATTATATTCCTAATAAAAGCCACGACGCTCGCGGGAGCGCTTGCGGCGTGCCACGAGCGCCCTGGTACGCGGCCGTTTCCCAGCGTGCCGACACAACGCCTCTTACTCAACCTCACAACTCGCGAGGTGCTGATTGGCGGCTTGCCGGCGGGCGACGCGATCCTACTGGTGTGGTGATCTGGCGCCAACAGGTACTCCTCCTCGCTAGAAGCATCCACGTCCCGCCAAGCGTAGATGACGCGCTTGGGCCCGACTACACTCAGGGCTTTGGCATGTGCATTCTCCGCCACCCTCACGGCCCTCGCACGAGCCTTCTGCCAAAGAGCCAATTGCCTGACTCTGTCGGACGCGACATAAGCCTGCCAGGCAGCTTGCCCCACAGCGCGCTTCTCTTCCTCGACCTTCTTCTCCGCCTCTATTTTGGCACGCTCTGCCGGAGGCAAATCCTCCCACAAGGCAGCATCCATTTCTTTCCAAAGCTCCTCGAGGTTGGGGGGCTCGGCGGGCGACGTGGTGTTCTCCTCGTAGCGGGGAGCCGACGTGTCCTCCGACGTGCGTGCTGGCGAGATTGGGAATGCCGACGTGTCCACCTTGACACGTCACGGCGTGGAGCGGAACGCCGACGCGTTCTCCTCGACTAGTGGTGGCGAGGAACGGAATGGCGACGCATACTCCTAGACTAGTGCCGGCGAGGAACGGAACAGCAACGCGTGACCGTCCGCACGGTACTGTGAGAGGCACCTAGGGCTTGGGAGGGGGGATGCCATGGCGGTCGATGTGAGAGGGAGGGGGAGGAGATAGCGATGAACGTGAGCGTTCTTCCGAATGTCGTGGGAGGCCCAGTAGGAACTGGCACACATACGTAATATATGGACTAAGCTTCATTGACTTAACTGCTGGTCCAGTTGCGTCACTGACATGTGGGCCAAATGCCTGTTGGGCCCACATGTCAGTGACCCAATGCACCTACAGTTATGTAACTGAAGCAGCTATGCCGGCATATTTGTTGGAGTAAATTACGGGTGAGGGAAGGGGTGGAAATATTGCTAGTCACAATGGATTGGACGAGCATGGGGGAGGAGAGTCATGCATGCAGATTTTTTCCACACGGGGTGGAGTGGTGGGACTGCTGGAGAGAGAAGGAGGGTCAAGCAGGTGTTCAGATTTCAAGGTGCACTAAATTATTGCATGCGATGATTAAGTCTGGCCATAGTGGTGGTAATGTGGTACACCCTCCTTTCTGGTTAATAGGGCTTAATTTGAAAATATCTTCAACCAAGGTAGATGATGAATGGTGGAAATAAGTCTGTAGTTTGCAAAAGTACTTAATTAGTACTCTCATTTTTCTCAAAAATTTGTGTAAACCGATGCATTAATTACACAACATGCATGCATGACCACTCCTATAAACATCTCAGTTGGTGGTGATGGTATGTCTGCCGCTGGACAACGTGAGCCGTTCGATCTACTTGGAACCAACGGCTGAGATGTGTGTTCATAGAGACATGGCCTTGCCACCGGAGGTATTGTATAGCAGATATTTACCCACCTCTGCCACTGTATAAAATATGGAACTACTCATTCCAGCCTCATTTCGTTTCTGGTTCATCTCCTTGCATTGTTGCCGGCGGCGGCGAAGGTTCCTGAAGATGGAGTCTAGACTCTAGAAACCACTACAAAAACTATTTCACCACCTTGATCTTGGTAAGAGTAGGTGAAATTTTTGAATCGAGCACTTTAAACTAGAAGGGAGGTAGTTGTACTCTAATAGCTAACCTTGTTGTGATGACTAGATAGGACATGGAACGCACCTGGACGGAGGAACTAGTCTGCATTGTGCATTTAAGTTTTGTCTGAAGTCAATGTACGTCTACTTTGACCAAACTTATAGAAAAATGTACATCAACATTCACAATGTCAAATCAATATTTTTATACTTATTATAAAACATAGTTTTTAAACTCATTATAATCAGTATTGTAGATATTGGTATTTTTAGTATAAACTTGGTCAAAAACATTGCAAACGGTTGACGGAAGTAAAAAGGACCACAGGGAGTATCATGCATGCGGAGTAGGAAAAAATGCTCATTTATAGCTGGTTGAAGTCTCAAAGGGCGTGACCACGGGAGGGAGGCGAAGGTCGTGGGAGGCACGACGGTTGAGGGAATTAAGTGAAGTTACATCCACGCGCCGGCATGGCGTGCGATCAGGCAGAAGCTACATTGTCACGCCTACGATATGGGTCTAGTAGACATGCCATCTAATGGGTCCCGCATAGTACTCGAGAACTCTTTGCGGGCTTGCAGCCATTTATCCACCGGGCAAGTGAACAACCCCAGGCTGTTCGCACGCCCTACTCGTCCCCGTCTTCTACCTTACAATAGTTTGCTCCCAGTCGTCCCGTCCTTTCACATTACACCAGTTCAACTTCTCCTAACCCTCCTCCAAAATCCATGGCCTCCCAAATCTCCATGGTCTCCGCAGAGTACCAGGTTAGAGCCATCACCGGCAATGAGTTCATCATCATCTACACCCGTGGATCCGTGACGGTAAAGGATGCCTTGCTCGCTTCAGAAGCATGTTCAAAAACTCAAAGGATTAGTGGGTCACTGGGCTAGATGTTGAGTACACCACAATCCTGGAAAGCAAGAAGATTCTAAAGGAGGCAGAGAAGAAGAAGCCCGTTGTGATCCAGGTTTGCGTACATAACGTGTGCTTGGTCTACCACATATGCCATTCCGACATTGAGTGCCAGGATTTTAAGAATGTCCTCAAGGACGAAAGAGTGAAATTTGTTATTGTAGACTTTAGGAACGACAGGGATGTCTTGGGTTAGGTAGGCCTCGTTGTAGGCCAGCCCTTCAATGCTGACCCTGGCAGCAGCCATGATTTATCCTTCGTACGCTAAACTGAAGAAACCTCACCACGAGTTTCATCATGCATGGGAGTCACTACTCCAGGATGTTGCTAATGCGACACTACGATCAGAGACCCTTCGGGAAACTGTGTGCGATGCAATGATGGCAAACAGTGCTGTATGAAAACCGTCAGAAATGTGTAAAATGTCTGCGATGACAGATGCATCAAATACGGTTCAGGTTTTAGTTGTGTGTGCGATGAAGGGCATACGGTTCAGTTCAATGAACTGTTTGCGATGAGGAGGAACAAAAGAAACGGGCAGCTAGATGAAGGCGTGTGCTATACACAACATACGGTTCACTCGGATGAACTGTTTGTGATTAGGCAACACAAATGAAACGGTCAGCTAGATCAAGGTGTGTGCGATATACGGCATGCGATTCACTCGGATTAACTATTTGCGTTGAGACAGAAATGGTTCAACTTAACAAGATGCGAGTGATACGCGACAAATAGGTCTATAATCAGAAATGTGTGTGAAGACCGATAATAACACAGACAGTTGCTGCTAATAAGATGTGTGTGTTGTGCGATGGGATTGCATACAGAACAACAACATATACACACACACACACACACACACTTCTAAGGACATGCTTGCATAACCAAATTAAACATCCACTTACATAGGCGGCTACTACAACCATGGCATTTACACACACCAAAGTAAACTATTACATGCATAATGACATAGGTGGCTACTACACACATGACATTTCCACACACCAATAAAGTAAACTATATATTACATGCATGATTAACTAGCATAAATGATCATCTGATCATCATCTACTTCTTGTGATGCTTGCTCTGCTTGTGGCTCGATCCGGGCCTGTTGATTTGGGTAACGAGGCACTTCTTCGTGTCAACGATCCGCCTGTGCATCTCGTAGCATGTGTACACGCTCTTGGCCACGAACCTGAGGTGAGGTTCGTCCAGTTGCCGCATCCAGGCCTTGTGCCATGATACGGGACTTGTTCTCTGGGCATCCTGCTTCATCTTTTTGTAGTAGGGGTCGATGATGGCCGAGGCGAGTTCGACCAGGGAGTCCTACTTCGTGCTGCCCCAGCCCCTGTAGTGGTCACACATTTTGACAAGGTTCTTGTAGGCCAAGCCCGTAACACTGAGCGCTTTTACATCATCTTTGGTATCCACCATGGAGAACTTCTAGTCAGTGTTGTTGACAAACATGTTGAAACGGCCGCAAGGCTTTGTGGCCATGTAGTAGTAGTAGATGAGGACATGATGGTGCACGCACAACTAGGCAACGACAACCTTCTGATCTATGCCGGGATGACCGGTGGTGTACTGGAGGTCGATGCCGACCACCTTGTACTTGTCTCCAGCAAGCAACTGCTCAACGCTGTTGATGTAGTCATCCACCACGGCCGGGTTGATGGTGGACACCACCGAGAGATCTGTCTCCCTCTTGTGGGTCTCCACTCCATGCTCTCCGAAGTCCATTAGAGCACCGTCGGACATCCCCTCTCTATGTGTCATCATGAGTGTGCTTGTTGTGTTGTGGGGTGCAATTGAAAGGTTGAAGAGACTAAGGTTATAATGGGCACAGGAATTAAAGGGGAAGCTGGACGGCCAGGAATATCGGCAGGCCCTGATGGCAGTTCTAATTTGCAACACATAACTCCATCGTGCCGCACGTAACTGCATCGCGTGGCAACGCATGGGGCGCAACCGCATGCATATGGGGCCCCCGACGTGATCATGCACATGCTCAACCGCTGGCAAGGCGTGCGCGGAGGGATGCGAGCAGAGAGCTCCACGGTCGCCTCAAGGAAAAGTTGTCCACAAACCGAGCACACCAACGGACGCGAGCAGAATGTGCCAACGGACGCTACAGAGCGTGCTCCAGCGCCTAACGGCGAGTAGAGGACGGCACAGTGATACGTGGCAAATAAGATGAACTGTGCGAGCGATGTCGGAGACATCAAGCACGAATCAGATTAGAGTTGCGTGTGCGATACGTGGCAGACACTTGATCCATCAGAGCTATTTGTGATGGAATAAGCCGTGTATGTTCTGGTCAAACGCTTGCTGGTGTATAACCTTAAATTTAACCAAAAAAGTGTTAATGCATGTTACAAAAATTGTATAGCTGGAAACTATGTTCAAATACGACTCCAACGATATAATATATGGTGACATGCATTCGTAATTATTAGTTAAATCCTACTTATAAAACAGGACGGGGGTATAGTAGGTAATTATATCGCAAACATTTTTTTATTAACTATATGTGTACGTGTCCTCTCGTTCTCCTCTCGCGCGTCTTGTCACCCCGCTGCCGCATACGGCCTACAGCGCAAGCTTGCGCAGCGCGCGGAGGCGTTCTTTTGGCCAAACGGTGGCGCCAATGAATCGTTGGTGAGCCCATTCCCACACAACCTCGTAGGTTCCCTCGCAAGCTTCCCGCCCGACTCGGTGAAATCCCCCAGAATCCCAATGCTTGCCGGCCTGCTATAAAAACCCTCACGGCCGGCGAGTCCTGCATCGCATTTTCCCCTCCCTCCCTGTAGCTTATCTCGCCTGCTTCTCCCACAATCGCCAATGGCACTGGTCCGTCATCGTCGCTCAGCCACTCCACCGTCATCAAAGGACAGCTCCAGCTGGGTGGATACACCACGGCGGCAGCGCAGTCCACGTGTGGCGTCCCTGTTGGGTGTGCGCGGAACACCCACCACCTGCTCCGTCGCCGCTGCCCGTCGGCTGCTGTTGCCGGCCGCCGTTGCCGCCACACCACTATCGAAAGCCAGGGCCATCTCCCGCTCCGCCGCCACGACCCGAAGGCTGGACGTGATCGTCGTGGCCGCCACCCCACTGCCGGCCACCGTGGCCATCACCCGCTCCGCCACCGTGGCCCGAAGGCAGGAGGTGGTGGTCGTGGCCGCCATCCCATCATCGGCCACCGTGGCCGCCAGCCTATCGTCAACTGCCGGGATGATCACCAGCTCCGCCACTGCCGCCCGAAGGAGGAAGGCGGAGGTGGAGGCCCGCACGTGCATCAACGACCTTGTGCACTACATCGAGTTCCTATGGAAGGAGGAGGAGCGTCTCATCGAGCATGCAAAGAGCCTTAATGTTGTCGTGGCCGCTGCACACGCCGACGCAGGGGCGAGGAATCAGGAGATCTATGAGCAGTTCGGCCGCTTCGAGAGGGATCGTGTGGAGCGGCAGTGGGCGTTTGAGCTGGCGAGCGTCGCTAAACATGCAGCAGCGGTAGGCATCGTATTGCATTTGTCCAGCTCGTCAGTAAGCTCCTCCTCCTCCTCCTCCTCTGCCTCTTATTGAGCGCGCTCGGCAGAGGAGAGGCTACCGGAAGTAGCACAAAGCCCCTCCGTGGTAGTAGTAGTTGTATTTAGGGGCTATTTTGCTCAGTTCATCTGACTATAGATGTGCGGTCGAACTGTACAACATACTTAAAATTAGCTAGTATATATAGTTGAACTAGCTATTTTAGTACGTGGTTGGCAACAATTGGGGAGAAGTTTGGTCGGTTCAGCTGTCGAGTTGAACTGTTTGTATAAATTAAGAAAGACTGCTTAATCTATGAATGAAATCTATGCTTAATTACTGAATTTTAAGTACGTTTGACAAATGTAAATCTTTCCAGTTTGACAAATGGCAAAATACCCAATATGACATATGCAAATCTTACCAAATTGTTTGTACGTGGTTGCACACGGGTCATCCAAAACAACCATTTGCGTTGAAGGGATGAACAAATCCTGCACTGCTCTCACTTTGCATACGGGTGTCCTATCTAAATCGTTTGCGATCAAGAGCTGCAGAAATCCTACTCAACACATTTTCTCTTGGCTTCCTAGGGAAGCTGTCGGTTTGCGTACAGGTGTTCTAACTAAAACGTTTGCGATGAGTGTTCTATACTTAAAAAGCGAATTAAACTGCGACTAGGGCACCATTAGTGCAGAGGATGCGAGCAAGGCGGGCAGCCATGGAAGTCAAAGGGCTCACTTCCCAGTGAGCCTGCGTAGCGTACAACTCGCACGCTTCCCGGTGAGCTTGCACACTCGAGGACAGCTTGAACTCCTCTCGGTCAGCCTGCGCACCGGACGGCGCTCGCACGCCTCCTGTACAGTCAAGGTCAAGTAGCTGTCTGCACGGAACCTCCTACAGCCATTAAAACCAAGACACGTGGCGTCACATGAATGGTTAACAAAATTTTGGATTTATTAGAATTTAAAAACCAGGCATCTCAATGTTTTGCCGGCAATCAATGGCCCTGGTGTTTAAAATTCATTCCCATTTCTTGCATGGGACCTAAGCATGCACCCAATGACACATATTTGATTTTTCAACCAATTTATATGCACTGTAGGATGTGCATGTAGTTCAAATTTGAATTATGCACATAAATGCATTAAAAACTTAGTTAATGCATAAAAATGTCCAAACGAACCCCGAAAAATCACAAAAATTCAGACAACACTCCTATTGTTCTATGTTGACATGAGAAAAAAATTGAAAGCAATAAGAGGCAATGGATATCATTTCGTCCCCAATGGTGGGACATTCCCTATCGAAAACCATCATGCTTCTTGTGACACGCTCTAGTTTGTGAGAAGAATATACCCA
Organism: Triticum aestivum; assembly: GCF_018294505.1. NCBI lineage: Eukaryota > Viridiplantae > Streptophyta > Magnoliopsida > Poales > Poaceae > Triticum > Triticum aestivum. The sequence continues at coordinate 241,538,440 of NC_057803.1, forward strand.
AACCTACCCCAAATGGGACAAAATTTGTACCACGGCATGTTGATGCCGCTCCATGATAGCATGCCAAGTTTCATGAATTTTAGACGGGTTTTGGATTTACTAGAATCTAAAAACTAGGCATCTCAATGTTTTGCCGGCAATCAACAGTGCCCTGGTGTTTGAAATTCATTCTCATTTCTTGCATGTGACCTAAGCATGCTCCAAAGGACACATATTTGATTTTCAACCAATTTATATGCATTGGACATGTGCATGTAGTTCAAATTTGAATTATGCACATAAATGCATTAAAAACTCAGTTAATGCATAAAAATGTCCAAGCAAACCCCGAAAAATCACAAAAATTCACACAACACTCCTATTGTTCTATGTTGACACGGGAAAATAATTTGAAAGCAACAAGATGCAATGGATATCGTTTCGTCCCCAAATGTGGGACGTTCCCTACCGAAAACCATCATGCTTGTTGTGAGAAGCTCCGGTTTGTGAGAAGCATATACCCAAACCTTCCCCAAATGGGACAAAATTTGTACCATGGCATGTTGATTCCGCTCCATGATAGCATGCCTAGTTTCATGAATTTCAGACGAGTTTTGAATTTACTAGAATTTAAAAACCAGGCATCTCAATGTTTTGCCAGCAATCAACGGTGCCCTGGTGTTTGAAATTCATTCCCATTTCCTGCATGGGACCAAAGCATGCACCCAAGGACACATATTTGATTTTTCAACCAATTTATATGCACTGGAGCATGCGCATGTAGTTCAAATTTGAATTATGCACATAAATGCATTGAAAACTCAGATAATGCATAAAAATGTCCAAACAAACCCCGAAAAAATCACAAAAATTCACACAACACTCCTGTGGTTCTATGTTGACACGAGAAAAAAATTGAAAGCAATAAGAGGCAATGGATATCGTTTTGTCCTCAAAGGTGGGACATTCCCTATCGAAAACCATCATGCTTGTTGTTAGAACCTCCGGTTTGTGAGAAGCATATACTGAAACCTACCCCAAATGGGATAAAAATTGTACCACGGCATGTTGATGCCGCTCCATGATAGCATGCCAAGTTTCATGAATTTCAGACCAGTTTTGGATTTACTAGAATTTAAAAACTAGGCATCTCAATGTTTTGCCGGCAATCAATGGTGAGCACGCACCCAAGGACACATATTTGATTTCTCAACCAATTTATATGCACTGGAATTTAGTGAACATGGCAGAAACAGTGACAAGTAGACATGTTTGCGGGCTTGTGCAACTCACCACACAACATTTCATGGCATGCGAATGTAACCAACAGAAAGAAGGCATATCTATGCAGCTACTGATGGCAAGAACATAGTCATAGGATGCGTAGAACACTAACTATTCACATGGAAAAAATGAACTTACTGATAACAGACTGACAGAAACATTATTAAGCAATTTGAGAGCATGATAACAACAATATACATTAGGCTATAAATGCACACAAGGGAATGGGTGGATAGAGCATAACAAGATCTACAAAACATCTTTACCGAGCAGCTCCAGATTATGCATGGATTCACTTGTAGAAACAAGTTAACATGGCAACATAATGTAGCAGGTTCAGACTTGCCAGAAATCACAGTCACTGAAATCGGCAATAGCAAGTACCCTACTTTGCATGCTTGTGCTAGTCACTCGAGAGCACATAAAAATACATGGATTGCACCACTGTAAAGATGGCATGAATATTCTTCTAAAACATGTTGACAGGATGCTCAAAAGTAACACACAAAATGCTATGAAAAAGACAAATCATCAAGTTATAACAGCTTTCAGCAGTTAACATCAACATGCACTTTTGCAACGATGATTAAGGCAACAAGATGGATAGTAACATGTATGCAAACTAAACCAACATGTAGAGCACTCAGAGATGAACATTTCAAAATATCATACACGCAAATCGGAGCAACATGCACAAAGTTAGAGCCACTCAAAGATGCACACATGATATTGCAATCTCAGGAGTTGGCAGAAATTACCCTCACAAAACTAGGGTTCGTATGAGGCACGTGAACCGAGGCGAGCTCAGCGGCGGCGAGGGAGTCGCGGAGAGGGCCGGGGAGGACACCGGAAGAGCGGGGGAGGGCGGATCCGGGCGACGCCGGCCCAGATCCGGTCAGAGCCGACGACGGCGGCAGCGGAGACGCCCGGGAGGCGGCGAGGAGGCGGTGGCGGCCGGTGCTGGTAGGCGGCGAGGTGGCGGTGCGGGCGGCGGAGCGCCGTGGGTGGAGGCGGCGGGGTTCCGGCGAAGGCAGCGGAGCGGGGCACCGAGGCGCGCGGGGAGCTCGGGCGGCCACGCGGGCCTGGGCCACGGAGGTGGGGGAGTCATGCGGGATGCGTGGCAGCGTGGTATTGGCCGAGGGCAGCGGCGCGGACCAGTCCGGCGGCGTGAGGAGGAGGGAGGCTAGGCTTTGCCCGCAAAAATAGGATGGGGAGGCTTATTTATAGGTAGAGGGAGCTAGGAGAGGGCTACTGAGGATCGGTTTTCGCCCACATGATCGTGATCCAACTGCGAAGAGAATGGAGGGGGTTTAGATGGGCTAGTTGGCTGCTATGAAGGAGTGCTCGGCTGCAAAGAGGAGGGTTTCGGTTAACGCGATTAACCGTTGGGGCGTCAAACGACCTCCAAATGGAACGACATTTGACGAGCTTTCTACTAGTGATATACCAAGACCAAATGTCAACTCTCGGCCCATTCTGAGAACATTTTTCTCCCACTCACAAAACGAGATCTGAGAGGTGCAATGGGTGCATGTGAGAGTGTCGAACTCCGAAACGGACAACGGAGAAAGTGACCGGATGTAAGTTTTGAAAACATGAGGATGCAGTGCACATGATGACATGGCAAAGTGCAACACGCAAGCGAATGACATGTCAACGACGAAGAATAACTGGGAGACACCTGGTGCATCAGTCTCGGGGCATTACAATTTGTTCTTCTAATTCTTTCCAATTAGGAATTCTGTTTCATCATTCATTTTCAAATTCTCATGGTGGTTCGTTCTTGATTCCTTTTTCCTTGTTATCATATCAATTCATTTGTTTCTTTCTAATCCTATCGGTGGTTCATGAAGACCTTCCCAAATTTTGCGCTATGTCTCCCTTTAATCTTTTCCAACGCGGATAAGTAGTATGCAAATCCATTGCTTCTCATCAATTTAATTGGTGGAGGATAAGCATAACATTATTCTTAGTCTTCTTTCATCAAGTTGTTTAATCTCTTCTTTTCGGAGTTTGTTCATCATATCACATTCTCGGTTCGAAGTGTTTTCATCTTTTCTTTTCCGGAGTTCAAAGTTTCCTCGGCCATCTCATCGGAAACTCCATATAAATCATCGCAAGGCTTTAATGTTATTATTTGCATCCTTCAATTCTATCTCATCATCGTTTCGTTACCGGAGTTCTTCATGGTGGTTCGTTAAGGATTTAATTCATTCTTCAAGTGTTCATCAAGATTCTTGTAGGCGAAGCTCAAGTATTCTTCTTCTTGCTTCTCAAGGTTCAGTTAATTCTCTGTATGCTTTTGAAGTGGAGTTTTACATTTCTTCGTTCTTCGCAGATATTCAATCATTTGCTGGTGGCAGAAATTCACCTCAAGTTTTGAGATGTTTACATAAGCCCACACAAATCAATTCTTTTGTTGTTGATTCTCCAACAACTCCGTTCAACCCTTCTTCGTAAAAATGCTCTTCAAACTAAATTGTGGTAGAAGATGTCATTTTCTTCTTCGTCCTTTTCATTCTAATCTTTTAATTCTTTCGGAGGCATTCTGTTGTTCCTCTCGTCAAGTATCACTCCATATTATCAAGTTCATGTTCTATTCCATTCCATGTTCAACAGGGATGCTATCACAATTCTTTTATTCTTATTCCTCTTCTATCTTGTTCCAACCAGAGTGGTTTTAGAGTCTATCTTGTTCCTCGAGCTTTTGATTCTCGTCATAAAACACCATTTTTTTACCCGAGTGCTCTCGATCTTGTTCACCTTCTCTGTTACGCTCTTGTTTCACCTCTTCCCCTTTCTCTTCCGTCTCGTTCTAAGATCTCGGGACGAGATCTTCTGTTAGTGGAGGAGAGTTGTGACGCCCTGAGACCGATGCACCAGGTGTCTTCAAGTTATTCGCCGTCGTTGCCATGTCATCCGCTTGCGTGTTTCACTTTGCCATGTCATCATGTGCATTTCATATGCATGCTTTTTCAAAACTTGCAACCGGTCACTTTCTCCATTGCCCGTTTCAGAATCCGACACTCTCACCTGCACCCGCCGCACCTCCCAGGTCTTGCTTCGTGAGCGGGAGAAAAACATTCTCGGAATGGGCCGAGAGTTGACGAGTGGTCTTGGTACATCACCAGTAGACCACCTGTCAAATTTCATTCCATTTGGAGGTTGTTTGATGCCCCAACGGTTAACCGCGTTAACCACTGGACCTCTTTCTCTTTGTAGCCCAACACCCCTTCACAACAGCCCACTAGCCCATGTAAACCCCCCTCCATGCTCTTCGCCATTGGATCATGATCGTGTGGGCGAAAACTGCACCTCTATAGCCCTCTCCTAGCTCCCTCTACATATATAAACACCTCCCCCTTCGAAATTTGCGAGCAAACCCTAGCCTTCCTCTTCCTCCACGCGACAGACGTGTCCACTCCGCCGCCGGACGTGTCCAGCCGCCGCGCCCGGGCCAATCCTGTCGTGCCACGTCACCCCCGTGCCTCTCCACCGCCGCCTCCCACTACGCAACCCGGGGAAGCCCATTCGGGGCCCGCCCGGGCCCGAGTCTCCGCCGCCGCGCGTCGCTCCGCTGCCCCACCTCGCCTCCTCGCCGCCTGCCTCCCTCCGCCGCCCCGCGCCGGATCCAGGGACTGGGATGAGATCCACCACTCCCCGAACCAAACGCACGCCCGTGCCCTGGACCGCGACGTCCCGGATCTCCCTCGTCCCGTTTACCCGAGGTTGAAATTCCACAGTCCCAGATCTCTAGCATTATGTGTGCATCTTCATCATGACATAACTTTGTGCATATTGCTTCATTTTGCGTGTATGATATGTCAAATTGTTCATCTCTAAATGCTCTACATGGTGGTGTAGTTTGCTTGCATGTTACTGTTCATATTGATGCATTAATCCTCGTTGCAAGAGTGGTAAATGGTATTATCTGCTGGAAGTTGTCATAACTTGCTGATTTGTCTTTTTCATAGCATTTTGTGTGTTTATCTTTTCAGCATCATGTCAACATGTTTTAGAAGCATATTCATGTCATTTTTACAGTGGTGCAATCCATGTATTTTTATGTGCCTCGTGGTGACTAGCACAAGCATGCAAAGTAGGGTACTTGTTGTTGCTGATTTCAGTGACTTGATGATTTCTACTAAGTCTGAATCTACTACATTATGTTTTCATGTTAACTTGATGCTAGAAGTGAATCCATGCATAATATTGAGATGCTCAGTAAGGATGTTTTGTTGATCCAGTTATGCTCTAAGCATTCATGCCATTGTTTGCAATTATGTCCTGCCGTAGCTTGTCATTAGCATGCTCTCAAGTTGCTAAATAATGTTGCTGTCAGCCTGTTAACAGTACATTCAATTTTGCCTTGTGAATAGCTAGTGTTCTGTGCATCCTATGACCATGTTCTTGCCATGAATAGCTGAATAAACATGTCTTCTTGCTGTTGGTTGTATTCACATGCCGTGATATGCTTCTTGTTGAGTTAACCAAGCTTGCAAACATGTCTACTTGTCATTGTTTCTTCCTTGTTTACTAAATTCCACTGTGAATATGTTGTCATTTGCAATCTTGCCATGATGTTTTGAGCATGTTCTAGTGTTTTATAGTGGGAGCTCAGTGTTCATGTTTTGTAGTGCTTGACATGTAAATGTTGGCCATGCCCTTTGATGCCATGAAACGTTCTTGTAGCATATACTTTTGTTTTCTCAAAGTATGCATCATGAATCTGTTTTCAGCCTTCCTCTGTTTTTCACCAAGTCTGAGAATCTGTTATGACTTGCTTACTTGTCTTGATGATTTCCATTGATCTAGGGGTTATATGTAGATGCTTATTAAACATGTTTTTCCATGTTTAACATGTACTTTAATTCCATGCTTTTTCTTGGTATGTTCTTGCACTGTAGCATCAGCGTTTCATGCCTCCAACATGTCAACATGTTATTTCTGCACACATGTATGCCATGTTTTTCACTAAGTCCTAATCTGTGATATTAAGTTGCTTCTTGCATTGATCTCCTTGGATTAACCCTGATGCCTATGAACATGAACCTTGATGTTATTTGAAGCATGTAATATGTACTTTGAGTGAATATCAAGTTTGTGCCCATATGTTTCCTGTAGCATGTTGTTTCCTTGATTGTAAAGTGCTTAGTTGTTGTTTTGGGCAGATTGTGGTTGAAACTTTTATTGTGTGTATGTGTTGAACCGTGGCTCTGTTTGGAGCATGCTCTACATGAAACTTGCTTGGGTGTGCATGTAGTTTCATCTTGCCTTGTTGCATCTTTGGTTTGAGTATGTGTGCTTCATGTTTGAATGCATTTTGCATCAATGCCATGTTTAACTTGTTTTGCTCATATCTTCTAGGCCGTAGCTCTGAACTAAATGAACTTTATATATAACTTGACTAGAAAGACACGTAGATCATCTTGGTGCACTTTAACCTGATATTTAACAACTTTAACATAATGTGTTATCCTGATGTGGACCAATTTCGAAATTTGCATATGACGACTTACCGGAATTGTTATATGTTGATTCCGGCCTCATTTAAACTTGCTTTGATGTGATGTTCTTGTATGCATCCTGTCTTTCCATGAGTAGTATCATGTAGCCTTGTCATGCATCATACTTAGATGAGCATCATGTCATGTTTATGTGTTGTGTGTTTACCGTGTTGTTTGCTTCTTTCCGGGTGTGGTTCTTCTCGACAGTTCCTGTTCCGTTGCGATCGTGAGGATTCGTTCGTCTACACTTGGTTCGTCTATGTGGCTTCATCTACTTCATGGACTTGTTCTTCTTCCTCGCCGGATTTCAGGCAAGATGACCGTCACCTTGGATCTGACTACTATCTTTGCTATGCTAGTTGTCTCGATGTTGTCGCTATGTCGCGCTACCTACCACTTGTTTATCAAGCCTCCCAAATTGCCATGATAAGCTTCTAACCTTTTTACGCTTCCTAGCAAACCGTTGTTTGGCTATGTTACCACTTTGCTCAGCCCCTCTTATAGCGTTGCTAGTTGCAGGTGCAGTTGCAGGTTGTTCCATGGTGGGACATGGATATCATGGGATATCACAATATCTCTTATTTAATTATTGCACATATATACTAGGTAAAGGGTGGAAGGCTCAGCCTTTTGCCTGGTGTTTTGTTCCACTCTTGTCGCCCTAGTTTCCGCCATACCGATGTTATGTTCCTTGATTTTGCGTCCCTAACACGGTGAGGGTTTATGGGCCCCTCTTGATAGTTCGCTTTGAATAAAACTCTTCCAGCAAGGCCCAACACTGGTTTTAACATTTTACATAATAATATGGAACTAAATAATTAACTGGCATAGAGCGTCATGAACCGAGGATTCTTTATTCTACATACAGGGTGCCAGTGCTGATGGTGTTGGTCCCAAATGGGCAGACTGCGGCGCCACCACGGGGCAACCCGAGGATCTGGTTTTACTCATAGGCTTTCCCATCTGATCGTTGGCTGAGATGAGATATGCGCGGCTACTATCAGGGTGTCGACACATAGGGAGGTCTTGCTGGACTTGTTTTACCATTGTCGAAATGTCTTGTGCACCGGGATTCTGAGTCTGATCGGAGGGTCCCGCGATGGAGGATTGTCTCCGCGGATCATGAGCTTGTCATCGGCTAAGTTGGGACACCCCTGCAGGGTTTAAACTTTCGAGAGCCGTGCCCGCGGTTATGTGACAGATGGGAATTTGTTAATATCCGGTTGTAGTGAACTTGAAGTAAACTCAATTAAAATACACCAACCGTGTGCGTAACCATGACTGTCTCTTTGCGGGGAAGTTCGAGCGGAGAACATGGTTGGGTTATGTTTGAACATAAGTAGTTCAGGATCACTTATTGATCATTACTAGTTTGCGACCGTTTGCGTAGTTTCTCATCTTACTCTTGTACTCGTAAGTTAGCCACCATACATGGCTTAGCCACTAATGCAACCTCACCACTTTACCCCTTCCTTACCCTTTAAGCTTTACTAGTCTTGATACCCATGGTAATAGGATTGTTGTGTCCTCGTGGCTCATAATTACTACAACAACAGTTGAAGGTACAGGTTATGCGATGATCCGACATGAGAGCGATGTTTACTTATTTTGGAGTTCTTCTTCTTCTTCGTCGATCTTGGGTTAGGTTCCTGGTCTGCAGCCTAGGCTAGCAGGGTGGATGTTGTTTGAGTTTCTGTTTCTGATTCATCCATAGTCTGATGTTGTTCTCATGTATCATGTTTGATGTGTTCTTGCGGCATTTGTATGCCTTTGTATGTATCCCCAACTATTATGTAATGGTACGATGTAATGATATCCACCATCCAAAAGCGTCTCCAATATGCGCTTCTATCCTTGGTGGGACCTTCGAGTCCCTTTAGGATAGGGTCGCATATTAGGCGTGACACTTGCAAACCTTGAAACCGACGATATAAAATCCTATTTTTCCATAAAAATGAGGGAGAAAGAATTATCGCGTTCCATTAGACGGAGCTACCGTCGCCTCCTGTTCTTCATTGGGAGGCCAGATCTGGAGTCCGTTTGGGGCTCCGAAGAGGGGGATCTTCGATCTTCGTCATCACCAACCCTTCTCCATCGCCAATTCCATGATGCTCCCCACCGGGATTGAGTAATTCCTTCGTAGGCTCGCTGGTCGGTGAGGAGTTGGATGAGATTCATCATGTAATCTAGTTAGTTTTGTTAGGGCTTGATCCCTAGTATCCACTATGTTCTACGATTGATGTTGCTATGACTTTCCCATGCTTAATGCTTGTCACTTTGGGCCTCGGTGCCATGATTTCAGATCTGAACTATTTATGTTATCACCATTATATCCATGTTCTAGATCCCATCTTGCAAGTTATGGTCACCTACTACGTGTTATGATCTGGCACCCCCGGAGTGACAATAATCGGGACCACTCCCAAAGATGACCGTAGTTTGAGGAGTTCATGTATTCACCATGTGTTAGTGCTTTGTTCTGGTTCTCTATTAAAAGGAGGCCTTAATATCCCTTAGTTTCCAATTGGACCCCGTTGCCATGGGGGGGGTAGGACAAAAGATGTCATGCAAGTTCTTTCCATAAGCACGTATGACTATTTACGGAATACATGCCTATATTATATTTATGAACTGGAGCTAGTGCCGTATCGCCGTAAGTTATGACTGGTTATGACTGTCGCATGATGAATATCATCCAACAAATCGCCGATCCAATGCCTATGAATTTCTATCATATTGTTCTTGCTAAGTTGCCACTACTATCGTTATTGTTACACTTGCTACAAAATCATTGCTATCACTGTTACCATTGCTATTGTTGCTGCTACTATTTCCAAAACTATCATACTACTTTGCTACTGATCACTTTGTTGTAGATAATTAATCTGCAGGAATGACTGAATTGACAACTCAGTTTCTAGTACTTGCAAATATTCTTTGGCTCCCCTTGTGTCGAATCTATAAATTTGGGTTGAATACTCAACCCTAAAAAACGGTTGCGATCCCCTATACTTGTGGGTTATTATTGACCTAATCGCACCTAGGGCCTCAAGGTCTGCCCACACCGAACACGAAGAAGAACAAAGAACGAGGAAGAACAAAATGAGGGGAAAGGGAGAAAGGCAAAGATAAAAAGGATAGATTGATTGGTCGATTGTCGCGGCGTCTGTTTGGGCTAAACCTACTGACTTTCGTATTCTAGGCCTTCCAAAATTATAATCTTAAACAAACACATCAAATTCCCTAGAACCGATTCTACAAAATTAACTACTAGGCAAGCCAAGTTGGAAACAACGATTTTGGTGATTCTGGTCAATATTGAGCCCTACATTATTTCTAGTCAAAGTTGCAACAAAATTGCCACCCCAAGCCCATCTGAGTGAACCATCCCATCCTCTCCGCTCTCGTCTCTCCTAAGCTATTCCTCTAGTCTCCACCACCTCTCACCCACACGTCATCGTTGCTTGACCGACCTGCACTAGTGACTCAGCTCTCTCATCTTATCCAAGATGTCGCTGCAACCAAGGGAGAAGGTCGATCCCGCTAGGGCCCGCCTTTGTCGATGCTGACCTCCCTTTTCAAGCCACCTGGGTGTAGGGTGGAACCCAAGATTCAAGATCTTTCCACTCTTGGAGGTCGGGAGAAGAAGAACAAGGAAAAACACTCAACAAGTCCAAATCACGCATCCACTAAGATAGTACACATAGGATCCACAAGTATACAAGATCAAGCCAAGGTAAAAATAATAGGTAGAGTTCTTCCCAAATCGATAGGAGATGAGCCTTGGAGGTAGATAGATATTCCCTAAAGTAGGGGCCTTGCATCCATGAGATGGATTCTTCCCTTGAAGGGGCCTTGTATCCACTGACAGATCTTCTCCAATGGAGGGCTTGTTCTCCAATAGAGTGGTAGATAAGCTAGCCTCTCTAGTTCTTAGTTCAATGTACTTTGCTAACCCTAGTTCGTCCAAGGGAAGAGGTATTTATAGTCTAGGGTGAGAGGGGGACACATGGGTCAAAACCTGAAGGCTTCACACACAATATTCCGGACGTCCGGTGGCTCAGGAGTGACCAGACTTTCGGTGGGTGCCGATATTCCATCCATTGTTCTCGGGTATAGTGGCATCGGGTTTTCGTTGGTGCGTGGACGTCTGGTGGCTCCGCGGGGTCCATATGTTAGGTGTAGATTAGAATTCTTCTAGTTTGCTTCTGGATGAGTCTTGCCAGATTTCCGGTGGAGGCCGGACATCCGAGCGCTGGGACTTGCCGGATGATACTTCTCCAACGTATCAACAATTTTTTATTGTTCCATGCTATTATAGCATCAATCTTGGATGTTTTATATGCAATTATATGCAATATTATGTCATTTTTTGGGAGTAACCTATTAACTTAGTGCCAAGTGTTAGTTGTTGTCGTTTGCCTGTTTTGGTTTTCTAGGAAATCAGTACCAAACGAAGTCCAAATGCCACGAAACTTTTTGATAGTTTTTTTCTGGATAGAAGAGACCCTGGAAGCTTTGTGAGGAGGCTAGAAGCCGAAGGAGTAGGCCACAAGGCACTTGGGTGCGCCTATGGGGGCAGACGCACCCAAGTACCTTGTTGGCCCCTCGTTCCTCTATTTGACCTAATTCCAACTCCATAAGTTCTCTAAAATCAGGAAACTAACATAGAGCCACCCGGAATACTTTTTCCACCATGCACAAGCCTATGTTCTTGCGAGATCCCATCTGGAGGCCTTTTTCGGTACTGTGTTAGAGGGGGAATCGATCAAGGGCCTCTACAACAACCTTCTGCCCTAATGATGATGTTTGAGTAGTTTGCCACAGACCTACGGTCCATACCTAGTAGCTAGATGGCTTCTTCTCTCTCTCTTTGATCTTCAATACAATGTTCTCCTCGATGTTCTTGGAGATCTATTCGATGTAATCTTCTTTTGTGGTGTGCTTGTTGGGATGCAATGAATTGTGGGTTGTTGATCAGATTATCTATGAATATTATTTGAGTCTTCACTGAATTCTTTTATGCATGATTATTGTAGCTTTTTATTTCTCTCCGATTTATCCATTTGGTTTTGCCAACTAGATTGATTTATCTTGCAATGAGAGAGGTGCTTTGTAATGGGTTCAATCTTGCGGTGCTCTATATCCTAGTGATAGAAAGGGATAAGACACATATTTGTATTGTTGCCATTAAGGATAAAATGATTAGCTTTATTCATATAGATTGGATTTACTTACATCATGTCATCTTGCTTAAGGCGTTAAACCATTCTTTTATGAACTTAATACGCTAGATGCATAGTGGATAGTGGTCGATGTGTGGAGTAATAGTAGTAGTTGGAGGCAAGAGTCGGTCTACTTGTCTCGAACATGATGCCTATATACGTGACCATTGCCTTGGATATTGTCATAACTATGCGCTTTTCTATCAATTGTCCAACAGTAATTTGTTTACCCACCGTATGTTTTTTGTTTGAGAGAGAAGCCTCTAGTGAAAACTATGGCCCCTCGAGTCTATCTTTATCACATATAAAATCAAAATATACCTTGATGTAATGTATTTACTTTTTTTGTTTTTTTGTTTATCTATCTATCACTACGAGATTTGATCCTTGCAATTAACTACCAAGGGATTGACAACCCTTGTTTGCGTTGGGTGCAAGTATTTGTTATTTTGTGTGTTAGTGCTATTTACGAGGTCTTGCGTGGTTCTCCTACTGGTTGATAACCTTGGTTCTTAACTGAGCGAAATACTTATCTCTACTGTACTGTAACACCCCCAATAATTAAGCTACAGTAATCCCCTGCTAATGATGCCATGTCGCCACTATTACTGTTGCTAATCTCACTTTAATTCAAATCCAGTTAAGATTTAAAATGAAGTCAAACAATTAAAGTTTTCACATATCAAAACTAAAATGTTTTAAATGTGACAAATAATCCATAGAAAATATTGGTGAACAAACCACATTTTTATAAAGTATTTAAATGGCCTAAAATAATTAAAAAATAGGTGAAACAATTAACTCAATGTATTTTTAAAATTATAAAATTACAAACTATTTTATTTGAATGCGAAAATTATTATGGCAGTGGTATATTTACTATCACTAATTTAGGTGCTATTTGTATATTTTATAAAACTAAAATAAACTAAAAAATAGTAAAATAAAAATAAAAATAAATAAATACAAAATACAAAGAATAAAATAAAGCCTCCCCCACTGGCCCTCTGCCGAACTGGCCACCCAAGCCGGCCGGCCCAGCGGGCCCCTCCCACCTTGCGTGAACCCCTAACATAACCCCCCACTCGCCCCGATGCCCTCCACCCTCTCCCCTCCCGATCTGGAGTGCCCGCCCCCGACGTCGTCGCCGCCATCCTCGGCCACCTTCCCGATTCACGTCATCGAGCCTCGCTGGCGAACCCCGGCAACGGCCGTGAGCTCCCACTCCCTCCTCCCTCTCTCTGCTCGTCGTAGGCCGCGCCCGCGCCTGCTTACCCCGTCGCGCTCCTGTGAGCGACTACTGGCCGTGCCCGTGAGCCCCGACCGTGCCCTGCCTTCCCTTACGCGTGCGCTCGGCGCGCATCGCCGCATCCCCGCGTTGCGCGTCGCTACCTTCGCTCACGGCCGCTGCAACCACCTGCTCGTCGTCGCTCGCCGCTTGCTGCTACTGCCCGGCTCCGCCCTCTGCGCCGCCAATGACCCTCACTGCCTCCCTCTCTCCCACTGCTCGCCATGCAGCCTCTGCCCCTGCGCCGATGCAGCCTTGTCGTGGGCAGCCTCGCATCGCCGCCCAACGCACGGCCTTGCCGCCCAGTACTGCGGCTCCGCCGCCTCTACCCCACCATGGACTCGCTCCTCGCCCGCCCCTGCGCCAGCTTGGCCGCTCCCGCACTGCTCCTTGTCGAGCCTTCGCCTATAGCTGTCGCCCTGCTAATGCAGCGGCTACTGCTATTGCCGCTCGCGCAGGCAGCCGTCCTCGCCGCCTCTTGCTGTCGCCGCCCCGCCCACGCCGGCGCCACTCGCCGCCGACCGCTTGGGTTGAGCCCCAGGCCACCGCCCGTGGCACCCTTTGCCCCTCCCCTGTGTGCATTCGTGCACATGCAGGAGGTGGCCAGGGCCTATGACAGATGGGGCCCAGTGTGACGCCCCGAGACCAATGTGCTAGGAGTCTTCCAGTTATTTGCCGTCATTGCCATGTCATTCACTTACGTGTTGCATCTTGCCATGTCATCATGTGCATTGCATCATCATGTTTTCAAAACATGCATCCGTCCCGGCCTCCCCGTTCCTTCTATTGTCTGTTCTGAGCCCTGACACACTCGCACGCGCCCGCGGCACGTCCGAAATAGTATTTCTATGAGTGGGCGGAAAATGTTCTCGGAGTGGGTTGAAAATTGTCATGCGGTGTTGTTTTAGTGTAGATAGGCCTCCTGCAAAGTTTCAACGCATTCGGAGTCTGTTTGACGCCCCAATGGATAACTATAGCGACAATATAGTCGGTCTAACGTCGGACGTTTGCGGTCTCCGGAAACAGACGCCAGGCCTCACTCTCTCTTCTCTCGTCTCAGACCGAGGCCTTCTGCACATCCCACAAGCTCCAACCTACCCCTCCTCGCGTCCGGAGCCGTCGGATCGCAATCGGAGGCTCCGAAAACCCCCTAGAACCTCAACCCTAGCCACTTTTTGCTATAAAAGGGAACCCCTCCTTCCAAATCTAGACATTTCTTCCTCTCCTCGTTTTCCACGCCCCCTAATCATCAGCCGCCGCCTTCCTCGTTTTCAGTGTCGGCACGCTCCCTCACCACCACTTGTCACCGCCAGCACCACCCCGCGCCGCCACCACGTCAACAGCGACGCCGCGCGCAGCCAACCACACCCCGCCACTTGTCCTCCTCGCGCCCCACTTCGTCGCGGCCCTCAGAGCCCATCTGGGCCCGAGCGCCTCCGCCCCAGCGCCCCGTGTTCCTCCTCGCTAGCTAGAGCCTGAGCGCTCGACCCCGCCGACTCGCCGGACTCCGCCGCCACCGGCGACCACCTCCACCCAGGCCGGACCCTGCACCCTGCTCCCTTTCCCTCCTCTGCTCTCCCTCTTCCTCTCACCACAGCTTCCTCGTCGTTCCCTGCAGGACGTCGCCCCACCACCGAACCCTCGCCACTGGACCTCCTCGAGCTCGCCAGGATCCCTGCCACCAGCGCCGTAGATGGACGGATCGGTGGATCCCGTCCGGATCTACGCCTCTAGGGCCTCCTCCGCCCATCCCCACCGGAGCCAGCCGTGCCCGTCGCCATTTCCCCCACGCGCCGCCCTTGCCGGAGTTCGTCTTCGGCCGCCGCCACCAGCTATTGATCGTGCCCTTTGCCAACCGCACATGGGCCTCGCCCCGGCCCAGAGCTTCCTCCAGCAAGGTCCAGCGCCTGGGCCGCGTCCATCGAGCCGGCCCATTGCCCCGCCGGCCTGCTGCCTCTTCCCCGACTGGGCCTCAGCCCGATGTGAGCAGCCCCGCTCCCTGTGCACTGTTGGGCTAACCACTTTCGGCCCGTAGTTATTTTTTCCGCTGCTGTGAATTTTTCCAATTATCCAAAATTGCATATATATATACAAAATAGTCCCTCTAGTCCATGCATATCGTAACTCACAAACCATGCATCACATGTAAATAACTTATATATGAAAAATGCTTAGTTTTTCATCTAGTTTCACAATATCCAACTTTCATGCATGTTTGAAATGTTTAAAGTGTTGTTTGTTTAAATTTTCCATATTGCCATGTTAAAATGATTTATTTCATAACTAAATAACCGTCGCTCCAAACTTAACAAACTTTATATGTAAATGGGGTGGAATAATGCCTAGTTTAACATTGTGGCATCACTTTGCATGTTTAATAACTCTAAAATATGGTTTAGGGCAGGACAGTACCAAATCTAAAATATGCACATGAGAATTCTTCGGGCTTGTTGTTTGTTGTTCCGGCCTCATTTAAACTTGCCTAGATAGGTAGTTTTCATTTGCTTCACCTTTTGCCATGTTAACCAACATTTAATATTGTTGAGTACCTAACCGAGTGTGAACTAAATAATTGATGTGGTGTTTCGTCAATATGCAACTCGTTGCATATTGAGCTCAATTTAACTTGTAGGTTTGTTTGTGCATTTTTTCATGCCATGCTTATGTAAACCGGACATGCATCATACTTGGTTGTGCATCATGACATGTTATGTGATTGTTGTTTACTATGTTGCTTGCTTCTTTCCGGGTTCCTTCTCCCGTAAGCTTCGGTTCCATTCCGGAGTTGTGAGGATTCGTTTGACTATGTCTGTTTGTCTTCTTCATGGACCCGTTCTTCTTCCTTGCGGGATCTCAGGCAAGATGACCATACCCTCAAAATCACTTCTATCTTTGCTTGCTAGTTGTTCGCTCATTGCCATGTCGCAATACCTACCACTTGCTATATCATGCCTCCCATATTGCCATGTCAAGCCTCTAACCCTCCTATCCCAGCAAACCATTGTTTGGCTATGTTACCGCTTTGCTCAGCCCCTCTTATAGCGTTGTTGGTTGCAGGTGAAGCTGAAGTTTGTTCCATGTTTTGGAACATGGATATGTTGGGATATCACAATATCTCTTATTTTAATTAATGCATCTATATACTTGGTAAAGGGTGGATGGCTCGGCCTTATGCCTGGTGTTTTGTTCCACTCTTGTTGCCCTAGTTTCCGTCATACCGGTGTTATGTTCTTTGATTTTGTGTTCCTTACGCGGTTGGGTGTTATGGGAACCCCTTGATAGTTCGCTTTGAATAAAACTCCTCCAGCAAGGCCCAACCTTGGTTTTACATTTGCCTAACAACCTACACCTTTCCCTTGGGAGTAATTAACCCGAGGTTCATCTTATTTTAACCCCCCCGGGCTAGTGCTTCTCTTAGTGTTGGTCCGAACTAGAGCACCGTGTGGGACCGTCCCTTGGCAACTTGGGTTATGTTGGTACCTGTATGCTTAGCTTATCCGGTGTTGCCCTGAGAATGAGATATGTGCAGCTCCTATCGGGATGTCGGCGCATCGGGCGGCCTTGCTGGTCTTCTTTTACCATTGTCGAAATGTCTTGTAACCGGGATTTCGAGACTGATCGGGTCTTCCTGGGAGAAGGAATATCCTTCGTTGACCGTGAGAGCTTGTGATGGGCTAAGTTGGGACACCCCTGCAGGGTTTGAACTTTCGAAAGCCGTGCCCGTGGTTATGGGAAGATGGGAATTTGTTAATATCCGGTTGTAGAGAACTTCACACTTAACTTAATTAAAATGAATCAACCGCGTGTGTAGCCGTGATGGTCTCTTTCCAGCGGTGTCCGGGAAGTGGACACGGTTTTGGAGTTATGTTTGTGCGTAAGTAGTTTCAGGATCACTTCTTGATCACTTCTAGCTTCTCGACCGTTGTGTTGCTTCTTTTCTTGCTCTTATTTGCGTATGTTAGCCACCATATATGCTAGTGCTTGCTGCAGCTCCACCTCACTACCCTTTCCTACCCATAAGCTTGAATAGTCTTGATCTCACGGTTGTGAGATTGTTGAGTCCTCGTGACTCAAAGATACTTCCAAACAGTTGCAGGTGCCGATGATACCAGTGCCGGTGACGCAACTGAGCTCAAGTGGGAGCTTGATGAAGATCTTGATCATTGTGTTGTTTCATTTCCTGTTGATCAGTAGTGGAGCCTAGTTGGGACGATCGGGGATCTAGCATTTGGGGTTGTCTTCTTTTATTTTGGTTCCATAGACGGACCTTGATTGTATTCTGGATGATGTATGTTAAACTTGTATTTGTGTGAAGTGGCGACTGTAAGCCAACTCCTTAACCCTTTCTTATTCAGTACATGGGATTGTGTGAAGATTACCCCTCTTGCGACAAACCTACCATGCTGCTATGCCTCTAAGTCGTGCCCTGACACGTGGGAGATATAGCTGCATTGTGGGTGTTACAACTTGGTATCAGAGCCTTCCCCGACTTAGGAGCCCCCCTGCTTGATCGAATCGCTGACGTTGTTGTGTCTAGAACAAAAATGTTTTGAGTCGTAGGATTATATATATCGGAGAGTAGGATTCTTTTTACTTCTCAGCCCCTTTGTCGCTCTAGTGAGGCCTCCTAACGTAGAGTTTTGACTCTTCTCTTCTCAAATTTCACTAAAAAAATTAGGATCACGCGAGTATCTTGGAATCGTTCCGATGGTTTTGTGACCTCGACGCCACCCAGTACTGGGGCGGGAGTTCAGGAGTATTGCCATAACTTGTATAACGGATGCTTTTCGAAGGTTGAGGTACATGATTTCCGAAGGTTTCTTGGTTATGTGTTGAAGGATGGATACAGCTGGATGTAGGATTTGTTAGTTTGGGTGAGATATTATGCTTCCCCTGTATCCCCAACACCTGATTGCAAAACTAGAAAGTTTCAGGAGTTTATAAGTGGGAATGCAAGTATCTCGTAGGATATCCTTCCAACAAACACATGAAATTACATGGGGTAAATCTTATGTTTGTTTCCGGCTCATTCTGCAAGCCAATCCTTTGTTTTGTTTTGAGTTGTGGTATTCGAGTTGCTTCGAAGTCAAATGTGGATTCCATACCCTTTCTAAGCGGTGTTCTCACATTTCTATGTGAATACTAATCCTTCATGATAATCGAGATTGTCATGTCAATCCTTTTCAACCGTCGTGTTTCTCCTCAAGTGGATCCGATCATTTTCAACATTCGCAAGATCAACTCTAAGTATTCTCAACGGTGTTTGTTTCATTCGTCCCAAGTTGTCTTTGTTTTCCCACTCTCCCACCCTTTTTCTTCAAGGACTCAGATATCTTAATCAAGTATCATTTTATTGATGTGAAGTTTCTTCATTCTTTTCCTTGAAAGTTCTTACTCGGTGGTTATCTTGAAGATGCTCTACAAGTTTATCATTCTTCGTTCTCTTTTCTTCTCCGGTGGATTCAATCCAAGCTTTGTTGATCATATCCTTTCCTTGTTTCAAATGTTTTCTCGTACCAGTGCACCTCTTATTCATCCACTTTTCGCTATTCAATTGTTCCGGTGTGCTGAAGATATCTCAGAAGATTCAAGTTTCCATTCTCAATTCGCTCAAGTTCTTTTGAGGATGTTAGCTCATTCAAGCCATTTAAATCAACTGGTGCAATCTCCCTTTTTAAGTAATCATTCGAAGGTGTTTCTTTTCAGTGGGCCCTAACCCACAGGTCTTTTCCCAGGATCTTACCTGACTCTTCTATTTTTCCCGGAGTTACTCTCAAATTCTTCTCCATGTTTGACGTAAGAATGAATTATCATCAGTCAAATGCCTTCTCCAAGATCTTTCAAATTCTTTTCATCGTTAGCTCAACCTTTCTATTCTTCATTCTAGAGTGTCTAAAAAAATTCATGGTGGTGTTTCTCGTCGTCATTCTCGGATTTTGGTGACCAAAGAAGAGTTTTTCCTCCAAATATTATCCGTTCTCTTAGAGATGCGTAGTTCAAGCTTGCTGCCATCCTATAATAATAATTTCTGATTGTGAGAATTCGTTTCACCCATCCAGAGCAATTCAGTTGTCTTTTCAGTTTGATTCTTCGAAGGCCATCATTCCGAGTTTATTCATTCTCATCTTTCAGCTCTTGTTCTCCAATCTTACCGGTGCATCGTTCAAATATACTCTAATCAGTTCATGATCTCTTCGTTCACATGTATCTAAATGCCTTCAAGTATCTTCATCCGTTTTCCAATTCTTCCTGGTGAATTGTGCCTCTACTACTTTCATGCTCAATTCTTACAGTGGTTCATTCAAGAGTTCTATTCCTTGGTTATCATATCAATTCATTCGTTGTTTCCAAATCCTACCAGGGGTTCGTTGAAGACCTTCCCTAGTGACGCTATATCTATCTTAATCCTTTCTACGAGAATAAGTAGTATGCCAAATCTGTTGCTTGTCATCAATCTAAATTGGTGAAGTATAAGCATACTGTAATTCTTATTCTTGTTTCATCCGAGTGATTAATTCCTTATTCTGGAGGTTCATCAAAATTCTTGATTTCATTTGTTCATCTTTCTTTTTCGGAGTTCCAGGTTTTCCGCGTTATCTCATCACGAAGATCCATCTAAATCATCGCAAGGCTTCACCTTATGTTTTCAACTTCTCTTTCTTTCGTTATTCTTTTATTACGGGAGTTCTTCATGGAGGCTCTACATGATGGCACATCAAAGATTTAATTCCTTCTCGAAGTGTTCATCGAGATTCTTTTCAAAGGAGCTCAAGTGTTCTTCATGTTGCATTCCGAAGTGCATTCGTTATACCTTATCTTTTGAGGTGGTGTTATGTCATTTTGACGGCTCCCTTCTTGTTTCATGATTCACAAGTCGTCCGAAATGAAATATTTTTAACTCATCATTTTCAATTCGTTCATGAGTTCCTTTGCAACCCATCAATCTCTTCATTGGAGTTATCTTGGATTATATTTCACCTAAAGCTTTCCCTAAGGATTGTTGCTATTTATGGTGCTCATAAATGACCCAAGTTCTTCATTTATCCTCCCGGTGAAATAAGTTTCTCGTTTCCTTGTTCATATCAATCCAATCTATTTTTTTCGTTAGTGGCAGAATTTCACCTCAAAATTTCGAGATGTTTTCCATAAGCCCACTACAAGCTTTTTCGTTTCGTTGGTGGTTTTCCAACAACTCTGTTATAACCTTCTTGGAAGGGTGCTTTCCAAACACTTTGGTGGTACAAGTTGGCATTTTCTTCTTCATTCTATTATTCAAATGATCTATCTTCTATTCTTCCCCCGAAGGCATTGTGATGTTGCACTTTTCACTCATCATCTACAATTTTGAGGACCGTGTTCTTTCCTTTGTTTATCGATTTAACCGGAGTGTCGTGTTTTCATTTGAGCTCTCTCATCTTATCAAGTTTTACCTCCCTTCTCAACCGGAGTGCTGTCTGAAATCATTCTTACCCCTTGTGCCATTCTTTCAATAGTTTCGGAGGCAGTGTGTTGTTGATTTGATCAAGTATCCTCTCATCTTGTCAAGATCATATTCTTTACCTTCCTTTTCCAACCGAAGTGTTGTCGTAATTGGTATTTATCGTTGCTTGTACATCTCGTTTATACTGGAGTGCTTGCATGTACTTGTTGTCCATTGTAGCCCTTTTCTTATGTCTTTCAACCTCAAGGTTTTTCGCAATGTTCCTTGTTCCTCTTTTCTAACGTAGTGTTTTCAACTTTGTTCATCTTCGTTGTATTCTTCCTTTCAATTTGTTCAACCTCGCAAGGTTTGTTGGTTTCACTTGTTTGTCAAAGAAGCAACTTAGGTTTACCTCTTCTCTTCCTCTTCCGTTTCCCTCCGGTGCCATCCTAAATCTCGGGACGAGATCCTCTTGTAGTGGTGGAGTGTTGTGACGCCCCGAGACCGATGTTCCAGGTGTCTTCCAGTTATTCTCCGTCGTTGCCATGTCATTCGCTTGCGTGTTGCATCTTGCCAGGTCATCATGTGCATTGCATCATCATGTTTTCAAAACTTGCATCCGTCCCGGCCTCCCCGTTCCTTCCGTTCTCCGTTCTGAGCCCAGACACACTCGCACGTGCCCGCGGCATGTCCCAAATAGTATTTTCTATAAGTGGCCAGAAAATGTTCTCGGAATGGGTTGAAAGTTGGCATGCGGTGTTATTTTAGTGTAGATAGGCCACCTGCCAAGTTTTATCGCATTCGGAGTCCGTTTGATGCCCCAACGGATAACTATAGCAACAATATAGCCGGTCTAACGTCAGACATTTTTGGTCTCCGGAAACAGACGCCGGGCCTCACTCTCTCTTCTCTCATCTCAGCCCGAGGCCTTCTGCATAGCCCACAAGCTCCAACCTACCCTTCTCGTGTCAGGAGCCGTCGGATTGCGATCGGAGGCTCCGAAAACACCCTAGAACCTCAACCCTAGCCACTTTTGCTATAAAAGGGAACCCCTCCTTCCAAATCTGGACATTCCTCCCCCTCCTCCTCGTTTTCCACACCCCCTAATCATCAGCCACCGCCGCCTTCCTTGTTTTCAGCACCGGTACGCTCCCCCGCCACCACTTGTCGCCACCAGCACCACCTAGCGCCGCCGCCACGTCAACAGCGATGCCGCGTGCAGCCAACCACACCCCGCCACTTGTCCTCCTCGCGCCCCACTTCACCACGGCCCTCAGAGCCCATTTGAGGCCCGCCCGAGCCCATCTGGGTCCAAGCGCCTCCGCACCAGCACCCCGTCTTCCTCCCCGCGAGCTAGAGCCCGAGCGCTCGATCCCGCCGCCTCGCCGGACTCCGCCGCCGCGCCGGAGCGCCGCTGCCACCGGCGACCACCTCCGCCCAGGCCGGACCCCGCACCCTCATCCCTTTCCCTCCTCTGCTCTCCCTCTCCCTCTCACTACTGCTCCTCCTCGTTCCCTGCAGGACGTCGCCCCGCCACCGAACCCTTGCCACTGGACCTCCTCAAGCTCGCCGGGATCCCTGCCACCGGCACCGCAGATGGACGGATCGGGTGGATCCCGTCCGGATCTGCACCTCCAGGGCCTCCTCCGCCCATCCCCACCGGAGTCAGCCGCGCCCGTCGCCGTTTCCCCCGCGCGCCACCCTTGCCGGAGTTCGGCCGCTACCGCCGCCGCCCTCCATTGATCGTGCCCTTCGCCAACCGTACATTGGCCTCACCCCAGCCCAGAGCTTCCTCCAGCAAGGCCCAGCGCCTGGGCCGCGTCCAACGAGTCGGCCCGTTGCCCCGCCGGCCTGCTGCCTCTTCCCCGATAGGGCCTCAGCCTGATGTGAGCAGCCCCGCTCCCTGTGCACTGTTGGGCTAACCACTTTTGGCCCGTAGTTATTTTTTCCACTGCTGCGAATTTGTCCAATTATCCAAAACTGCATATTTACAAAATAGTCCCTCTAGTCCATGCATATCGTAACTCACAAACCGTGCATCACATGTAAATAACTTATATATATGAAAAAAGCTTAGTTTTTCATCTAGTTTCATAGTATCCAACTTTCATGCATGTTTGAAATATTTAAAGTGTTGTTTGTTTAAATTTCCCATATTGCCATGTTAAAATGATTTATTTCATAACTAAATAACCGTAGCTCCAAACTTAACAAACTTTATATGTAAATGGGGTGGAATAATGCCTAGTTTAGCATGGTGGCATCACTTTACATGTTTAATAACTCTAAAATATGGTTTAGGGAAGGACAGTACCAAATCTAAAATATGCACATGAGGATTCTCTGGACTTGTTGTTTGTTGTTCCGACCTCATTTAAACTTGCCTAGATAGGTAGTTTTCATTTGCTTCACCTCTTGCCATGTTAACCAACATTTAATATTGTTGAGTACCTAACCGGGAGTGAACTAAATAATTTATGTGGTGTTTCGTCAATATGCAACTAGTTGCATATTGAGCTCCATTTAACTTGTAGGTTTGTTTGTGCATTTTGTCATGCCATGCTTATGTAAACAGGACATGCATCATACTTGGTTGTGCATCATGCCATGTTATGTGATGGTTGTTTACTATGTTGCTTGCTTCTTTCCGAGTTGCTTCTCTCATAAGCTTCGGTTCCGTTCTAGAGTTGTGAGGATTCGTTCGACTACGTCCATTTGTCTTCTTCATGGACCCGTTCTTCTTCCTTGCGGGATCTCAAGCAAGATGACCATACCCTTAAATCACTTCTATATTTGCTTGCTAGTTGTTCGCTCTATTGCTATGCCGCGATACCTACCACTTGCTATATCATGCCTCCCATATTGCCATGTCAAGCCTCTAACCCTCCTATCGCAGCAAACCGTTGTTTGGCTATGTTACCGCTTTGCTTAGCCCCTCGTATAGCGTTGTTAGTTGCAGGTGAAGCTGAAGTTTGTTCCATGTTTTGGAACATGGATATGTTGGGATATCACAGTATCTCTTATTTTAGTTGATGCATCTATATACTTGGTAAGGGGTGGAAGGCTCGTCCTTATGCCTGGTGTTTTGTTCCACTCTAGCCGCCCTAGTTTCCATCATACCAGTGTTATGTTCCAAGTGTTATGTTCCATGATTTTGCGTTCCTTACGCGGTTGGGTGTTATGGGAACCCCTTGACAGTTCGCTTTCAATAAAACTCCTCCAGCAAGGCCCAACCATGGTTTTACATTTGCCTAACAACCTACACCTTTACCTTGGGAGTAATTAACCCGAGGGTCATCTTATTTTAACCCCCCCCCCCGGGCCAGTGCTTCTCTAAGTGTTGCTCCAAACTAGAGCACCGTGCGGGACCGTCCCTTGGCAACTTGGGTTATGTTGGTACCTGTACGCTTAGCTTATCCGGTGTTGCCCTGAGAACGAGATATGTGCAGCTCCTATCGGGATGTCGGCGCATCGGGCGGTCTTGCTGGTCTTGTTTTACCATTGTCGAAATGTCTTGTAACCGGGATTCCGAGACTGATCGGGTCTTCCTGGGAGAAGAAATATCCTTCGTTGACCCTGAGAGCTTGTGATTGACTAAGTTGGGACACCCCTGTAGGGTTTGAACTTTCGATAGCCATGCCCGCGGTTATGGGCAGATGGGAATTTGTTAATATCCGGTTGTAGAGAACTTCACACTTAACTTAATTAAAATGAATTAACCGCGTGTGTAGCTGTGATGGTCTCTTTCTGGCGAAGTCCGAGAAGTGAACACGGTTTTGGAGTTATGTTTGTGCGTAAGTAGGTTCAGGATCACTTCTTGATCACTTCTAGCTTCTCGACCGTTGCGTTGCCTCTCTTCTTGCTCTTATTTGCGTATGTTAGCCACCATATATGCTAGTGCTTGTTGCAGCTCCACCTCACTACCCTTTCCTACCCATAAGCTTAAATAGTCTTGATCTCGCGGGTGTGAGATTGCTGAGTCCTCGTGACTCACAGATACTTCCAAACAGTTGCAGATGCCGATGATACCAGTGCCGGTGACGCAACTGAGCTCAAGTGGGGCTCGATGAAGATCTTGATCGTTGTGTTGTTTCATTTCCTGTTGATCAGTAGTGGAGCCCAGTTGGGACGGTCGGGGATCTAGCATTTGGGGTTGTCTTCTTTTATTTTGGTTCCGTAGACGGACCTTGATTGTATTCTGGATGATGTATGTTAAACTTGTATTTGTGTGAAGTGGCGATTGTAAGCCAACTCCTTATCCCTTTCTTATTCAATACATGGGATTCTGTGAAGATTACCCCTCTTGGGACAAACCTACCATGCGGCTATGCCTCTAAGTCATGCCCCGACACGTGGAAGATATAGCCGCATTGTGGGTGTTACACCTAGCCCCATAGATAAAACGAAAAAAGAAAATGAAATGGAAGAATAAAAATAAATAATAGTAATAAATTAGTATTAAATAAGTTAATTAATTAGTTAACTTAACTTAATTAACTTAATCCTATTTAGTTAACTAATTAGACTAAACAGACAAATGACAAGGGGGCCACCCCCTGTTGACCAGTCAACTTTGACCGGTCAACTAGGACCCCCTGGACCCACATGTCAGCCCCTCTGGTACACTTATGTGTACTCAGAGTTGGGTGTACATAGCAGTTTTTTATTTAAAATTTTAAATAATTTAAACGTTTTTATCATTTATGTCACCATTTATGTCCCACTACTCAGTTTCGCCAATAGGAATTTCAACTGCTAAAAAATACCATCACTTTGTTCGACACATGCTCAAAAATGCCACTGGACATCATTATTGTGATCTCAAATCTCTTTTGACATGTTATAATGGCATAAATACCTATGGACCAACATGCCAACTGTCCCTCTGCCTCACTACAATAAAGTGTGGGGCCCACTTGATCCCAAGAGTGTTCCTATTTTCCTGTAAAATTATTCGCTTACTTACTCCTCACAAGTGGGGCCACACTTATCATTGTGAGATAGAGAGAACTGAAATGTGGACCGAGCTTTTTTGTCATATTGGATGGTTAACAAGTTTGACATGAAAATAACAATGTCTAATGGCATTTTTGAGCAAACATCTAAAGAACGATGGCATTTTTTATATATCTAATGGCATTTTTTTAGTAAGCATCTCATGAATCGATGGCATTTTTGAGCGGCTGTAACTTCTAATGGAAAAACTATTTAGTGGGATACAACTGGTGGGATAAATGATAAAACCCTAATTTAAATGATAAAAATATTATAAAATCATTTAAATTTTTGAAAATTAATACAAGATAATCAGTAAGTCAGATGAAAATAATTTATACATGAAAGTTGCTCAGAAAAATATGAATCCGGATATGCATTCCGTTCGTCTGCCGCATGCCTCTAGCATAGAGAACATGGATCCGTCCCCTCCTTTTCATCTATTCGAGAAATGCCAAACTTCGGGAAAACATTCCCAGATGTTTTCCATCCTCGTGTGTATCACCTGGCTCTGTGATAAATCACCCCTAGCACTGCATGTTATCATGTCATGCATCGTGATGCATCTGTTTGCATTGTATTAATTGTTTCTCCCCCCTTCCCTCCGTTAGACACCGAGACTTACGCTGCTCCCGACGTCGATTACACCATCGACGACCCCTCCTTCTCGGCAGAGCTTCCAGGCAAGTAAAACTCCCTTGATCATCCCGATACCGCCTACTCCTTCTCTCTACTGCTTGCATTAGAGTAGTGTTACTGTTACAGTCTTTCCGGTTGATCCTATATTGTTGCATAGCCTGTCCTTGTTGCTACTGTTGTTGATACCTTACCTACTATCCTAATTGCTTAGTATAGGTTGCCTGTAATCCATCAGTGGCCATACATTCTTGTCCATCTCCATGCTATATTATCAGGCAGTGATCCCTTCGTGTGGAGATGACAGGTATACAGATATATACATATTATACATGATACATGTGGTGACTAAAGTCGGGTCGGCTTGTAGAGTACCCGTGAGTAATTCACGGAGTAGGGGTTGAAAGGACATGTTTTCTTGATGACCCCCTGAGTGGATCTTTGTGGCGGAGCGATAGGGCAGGTTCAGACACCTAGGAGAGAGGTGGGCCTGGTCTATGGTCGTGTATGTGGTTATTTCTTAATAACACGCCTAACGAGTTTGGATATTTGATCTGAGTTGTACTTGCTATTCATGGAGATGGGGAACCTCCTAAAACCCTCAATGCTCGCTAAGTTAAAAATATTGAACGCTACTTTGATAATCCTGAGAAAACCCCATTCAACTTGATAATGGGAGACATGGTGGATCAACATGAATACTTTAGGGATTATAACTTGACACAAAAAGGGAAACTCTTATGGGATCAAATTCATATGTTTCATTGGTATGCTCGGGATCTATGCTTGAGATATGATTATACACTTGTTGCTTGATAACCCACAAGTATAGGGGATCGCAATAGTTTTCGAGGGTAGAGTATTCAACCCAAATTTATAGATTCGACGCAAGGGGAGCCAAAGAATATTTGAAGGTATTAGGAGCTGAGTTGTCAATTCAACCACACCTGAAGATTAATTATCTGCAGCAATATGATGAGTAGCAAAGTAGTTTGATAGTTTTGATAGTAATGACTGTAGCAACTGTAACAATAACAGTGATAGCAGTAATTTATAGCAAGTGTAACAGTGATGATAGCAGTAGTAACTTAGTAGAAACAATAAGGATAAATTTGTAGGCATTGGATCTGTGACTTGTTGGATGATATTCATCATGTGACGGTTATAACCTAGGGCGATACGGCACTAGCTCTAGTTCATCGATATAATGTAGGCATGTATTTCGTAAATAGTCATACGTGATTTATTAAAAGAACTTGCATGACATCTTTTGTCCTACCCTCTCGTGGCAGCGGGGTCCATATTGGAAACTAAGGGATATTAAGGCCTCCTTTTAATAGAGAACCGGAACAAAGCATTAACACATACAAAATACATGAATTCCTCAAACTACAGTCATCACCGGGAGTGGTACCGGTTGTTGTCACTCCGGGTTTGCCGGATCATAACACGTAGTAGGTGACTATAACTTGCAAGATCGGATCTAGAACATGGATAAAATAATGATAACATAAACGGTTCAGATCTGCAATCATGGCACCCGGGCCCAAAGTGAGAAGCATTAAGCATGGCAAAGTCATACTAGGGATCGGGCCCTAACAAAACTAACTCGATTACATGATGAATCTCACCCAACTCCTCACCGACCAGCGAGCCTATGAAGGAATTACTCACTCCCAGTGGGGAGCATCATGGAATTGGCGATGGAGAAGGGTTGGTGATGACGAAGAACGAAGATCCCCCTCTCCGGAGCCCCAAACGAACTCCAGATCTGCCCTCCCGAGGAAGAACAGGGCTTGGCGGTGGCTTTGTCTCATGGATCTTGATAATTCTTTCTCCCTGATTTTTTTTCTAGAATAATGTGATTTTATAATATCAGGGGGGTCATCAGCGGGGCCACCAGGTGGGTACAACCCACCTGGGCGTGCCAGGAGAGGGGGGCGCGCCCTGGTAGGTTGTGCCCACCTAGGGGCCCTTCTCTGGTGGGTCTTGGCTCAAGTAATTCTTATTATTGATATAAAAAATCCTCAAAAGGTTTAGTTCCATTCCG
Organism: Triticum aestivum; assembly: GCF_018294505.1. Taxonomy (NCBI): domain Eukaryota; kingdom Viridiplantae; phylum Streptophyta; class Magnoliopsida; order Poales; family Poaceae; genus Triticum; species Triticum aestivum. The sequence goes on from NC_057803.1 coordinate 241,566,824, forward strand.
AGAACTTTTATTTCTGCACAAAAACAACACCATGGTAGTTCTACTGAAAACAGCGTTAGTCCGGGGTTAGTTTCATTCAAATCATGCAAATTAGAGTCCAAAACAAGAGGGAAAACGTGAGAAAAAGTAGATACGTTGGAGACTTATCAACTCTCCCAAGATTAAACCTTTGCTTGTCCTCGAGCAATTCAGTTGATAAACTGAAAGTGAGAAAGAAAAACTTTTACGAACTCTTTTGCTCTTGTTTGCATAAATAAGCTTAAACAACACCCAGGTTTTCAGCCAACATTATAACTAACCATGTCAACAATAACTCTTAAAGATTATAATGATTCATATCAATGACATAATCAACTAGCGAGCAATAATAAGATATCTCAAATGGCAACACGTTGTCAAAACAACCATGATATAATATGACAATAATGGTATCTCGCTAGTCCTTTCTGAGACCGTAAAACATAAATGCAGACCACCTCCAAAGTTCAAGCAACGACTAAACATTGTAATTCATGGTAGAAAAGATCCAGTCATGATGCACCCAACATTAGCTATACACAATGCATAAATCATGACCACTGTGCTCTACTCAGTTTCTAGCGCTTGTTTACAGAAGGTGATGACACAACATAAAAGTAAATAGATAGTCCCTTCGTAGAGGGAAGTAGTGATTTGCAGAGGTGCTAGAGCTCAATTTTTAAAACAGAGATAAATGAAATTTTGAGACATGCACCCTTCTTATTCACTTCACGACCATCAGTTATCAACATCTTCCATGCTAAGCACGCTAGTGGCAGTTCCCAAGTGGTAAAAGTAAAGGTTTTGACTCCATTGGGATTTTTAGTTTGATTATTTAAGAGATGAACTCTTTTTGTATTTTGAAGTTTGGGACTGGGCATCCCTATTACTGCCCATTTCCTCGTGCGATGCCGAGTTAATAAACACTCACCCGATGATAACATGCTTAGCACAGAAGATATCGACCACCTCCTGTCATTCCATGAACGATCCAGGCACACAAAAAGGATAATTTTTAGAAGTTTTTAGAGGTGGCACATTCAAATTTACTTAGGATGACAGGGTAATACCATATATAGGTAGGTATGGTGGACTCATCTGGATAAGGGTTCAAGGTTTTTGATGTACAAGCAGAGTTCCCACATACTACAAGCGAAGGCTAGCAATTAAGATTGGGAAGCGGCCAGCTAGAGAGCAACAACGATCATAACCAGGCATTATGCATAAGTAACATTGGACACTAGCATGAGTAGGATATGATCACCATGAACATAAATATTATAGAAGCTATGTTTGTTTTGATTCAACTACATGCATGGATATGTACCAAGTCAAGACACTTGAACATTCAGAGGAGGATACCATATCATCATACTACATCACAATCATTTTAACGCTATGTTGATATCCAAGATATATCAGTATCCACTCCCAGCTACTTATGCATGGCATGAGAAACTATTATCTCTAATTGTCATTGCAAACATTTTTAATCATAATGGGCTGAAGCCTAGATACTAGGTTAAACATATTTACACAAACAGAACAAGTCGAGTTCATACCAGTTTCTCTTTGCCACGGCCAGCTCATCGAATATCGTCATTATTGCCTTTCACTTGCATGACCGAATGATAGAAAATAATAATAGTGCAAGAGTGCCATGGACTAAGCTAGAATTTGCAAAACATTTTATTCAACAAGAGAAGACAAGGTAAAATGGGCTCTTATTAGTTCAACAGTTATTCATATGAGAGCCACTCAACATTTTCATCGTGGTCTTCTCATCGGTACAACTCGAATAAAAAGAAAAGAAATTCAGAGAAACAGACAGAAATATTTTTGGAGATTTTGGTTTTCTTCAACAAGCAAATAAAATGGAAAAGCAAATACGAGAAAAACTACTTACATGGGAAAGCTCCCAACAAGCAAAAGAAAAACAAGGATATCTTTTTGGATTTTCTTTTTAGTACTACTACTAAGCATGCATAGAAAATAAATTAACTACAACTTTTTTTTTGATTTTTCTAAAGTTTTCCAAACACACAAGAAGAAAGCAAGAAAATAAATCTAAGCATGGATGATACAATGAAAAAGTGTGAGCACTGACAGATGGAATGATATGTGAGCATGAATATAATGTCGGTAATGAATCAGTAGCCTGGAGGGTAGTAGTCGGCGTGGTAGCTCATGGATGCTCTCGGTGTCGAGGCCTCAGCACACCGTGCCGCCAACACTGCTGCATTGTGAGCTTGGGCCTTGCTCTCAAGAACGAAATATATTTCCTTGCTGTGATAATCAAAGAGAGCAGGTGCAGGCAAATATGTGTCCACAACATGTGATTGGTTAAACAACAAATTATAAGTGAAGTTATCAGCCCTTCCGATAGAACCTTATGCTCTTTTAAAGCATCAAAATCTAAATACCGAGTGGGAAGGATAGGATCAAAAGGAAAAGGTGAAACACTCAGTCCTCGTGCTAAACGCGTGGCATATATTCCACCATAGAACAAGCCACTTTGGCATTATGCCTAAGTCTACGTGCAACAATCACTCCAAGGATATAAATCCTTTCACCAGTGAGAGCAGTGTGAATGAGGCTCAAGTCTAGAGCACAAAGTATGCTACAGTCTTTCTTGCCTACTATGCATTTCCCGTTAAATAATGCAAGGTACTGAATTGCGGGAAAGTGAATGCTCTTTATTCTTCCTTGTCCCAGTCCCCTATTTTCACCTAACAAAGGCTAGTCAAGAAAGACTCGTACCCAGCCTTTGCTGGCTCGTCAAGTGAACCCCAAAATGGAAGTTTGCAATGGTAAGCAAAGTTCTCTAGTGAAATAGTATATGGGTTATCATAAAGCATAAACGACATCCTAGACTCAGGAGGAAAATATTTAAATTATTTGACAAATGATTCAGTGATACGATGGCATTATGAACATATTGCTCAAATTCCTCTTTGATGCCCACCTGCATCATATACTCATCGCAAGGCCATAAGCAAGTTTTGGTGGCAGCATCTCGCGTGGAACTTTCATTTGGTTCAACGTAAGACCAGCGAGCAGAGTTGTCACTAGACTATGCCCCCGAGGATCGTCTCCTCGAGGAACTCCTTCCAAACAGGTTCATCATGTCTACGTAAAATTTTCTGAAAATAATTTTTTTAGGTGACAAAAATTTGTCAAAAAAACTTCACAAAACTAATAGCAACTACTCATAGGGATACATAGAGGCCACAGCAAGCATTCACACTACTTAGGACACTAAAAATGAACATGCAAGCACATCTACAGCACCACCAAGAGTAGCTATTTATTCAAAGTATAAACCACTAAAACAAAAATTAATTGGACAAATGGTGGAGCCACATACCAAGCAACAATCCCCCGAAACAGTTTCAGAAACGAAGCTTCAAGCAAAGAGATCGAAATCTGCGGGTTTGAGCTCAAGAACACGGGAGAGAGAGCAAGAGTGATTTTTTTCTGGAGGTAGGTGACAATGTGGGCTAAAGAGATAAGTGAGGGGGCCCACGTGGGGACCACAACCCCCAGGGCGCGCTAGGGGGTGCTGGCGCGGCTAGGTGGGTTGTACCCACCTGGTGCACCCCTTTTGGTTATTTTTGCACCAAAAATTCTTAAATATTCAGGACAAAATCATATAATTTTTTAGAGCATTCTAAGAACTTTTATTTTTGGGTCATTTTTTATTGCACGGGAAATTCAGAAAATAGACAAAACATGGCATTTATTTTATTTAACTAATAAAAATACAGAATAAAAAGTAGGGACAGAAAGTAGTGCTCACTAAATTCATCAACCTCATACCGTTCAAAGATGATTCATTAATAAGGTTGATCAGGTCTTATTAACAACCACTTTCGATTAGTATGAAATCGAAGAACTTTCATAAATCACAAAGTTACCTCAATGGGGATATGCATTTCCCCAACAATAAGTATTTCATATTTCTTTTTGACAGTAGGTATAGGTATTTGAGAACTTCCAATAGTGATTGTCGGAGATTTTTTGATAACATTAATACCATTCATTTGGAATTGTTTCTTCGGAAAGTGCACCATATGCTCATTACCATTGATATGACAAGTGCCTTGCTTTTACTGCAATCAATAACAGCCCCTGCAGTATTCAAGAATGGTCTACCAAGGATAATCGACATGTTGTAGTCCTCGGGCATCTCAAGTATAACAAAGTCAGTCAAAATAGTAACATTAGCAACAACAACAGGCACATCTTCATAGATACCGATAGGTATGAAGTTGATTTGTGGGCCATTTGCAAAGATATTTCAGTAGGCGTGAGTTTATTCAAGTCAAGTCTTTTATATAAAGAGAAAGGCATAACACTAAAACCAGCTCCTAAATCACACAAAGCAGTTTTCACACAATTCTTTTAATGGAGCAAGGTATAGTTGGTATACCTGGATCTCCAAGTTTCTTAGGTACTCCATCTTTAAAAGTATAATTAGCAAGCATAGTGCAGATTTCAGCTTCTAGTATTTTTTGCTTATTTGTGATGATGTCTTTCATATACTTTGCATAAGGAGGCATTTTAAGGATATCAGTCAAGCGAGTACGCAAAAAGACTGTCCTCAACATTTCAGCAAAGCATTCAAATTCTTCATCATCATTCTTTTTAGTTGACTTGGGTGGAAAAGGCATAGGTTTTTGAACCCACGGTTCTCTTTCTTTACCGTGTTTTCTAGCAACAAAGTCTCTTTTGTCATATCTTTTATTTTTAGCTTGTGGGTTATCAATATCAACAGGTGGTTCTATCTCAACATCATTATCTGGTTCTTTATCATTGGTTGGTTGAGAGTCTTTATGAACCTCATCATTTTCTTTTTCATTATCATTAGGGGAGTGTTCATTAACAGATTGAGTTTTAGCATCAGAGATAGAAATTTCATTTTCATTATCACGAGGTTTTTCTATTTTAGGTTCACCAGCAGTGTGCAAAGTCCTATCATTTTTATTTTTCCTTTTCTTTCTAGAAGGACTAGGTGCACTAGTGTTGTTTCTTTGTGAATCTTGTTCTATTCTTTTTGGGCCTCCCTCAAGATAAAGTGGTTCCTGAGTCATTTTACCTCCTCTACTTGCAACTCTAACAGCAAAGTCATGCCTATTATAATTCATTTCATCAAGTAATTCTCTTTGTGATTTAGCAACTTGTTCTAGTTGGGTTTGAACCATAGAAGCATGTTTTCCAACACCTCTAACATCATTTGATATTATAAATAACAAGTCACTCAATTGAGCAATCATATCAGAATTATATTTCAATTGTTTCATAACATTTGCATTGAAGTGATCTTGTTTTTTAATGTAGTTTTCAAACTCATAAAGGCATTGACTAGGATGCATATTGTGAGGATTATCATTGTCATTAAACTTCATAAGAGAATTTACCTCTACCACCTTAGGCAATGGTGGTGTATTAATCCCATGTATTTCTTCAATATGAGGTATTTTTTTCACATCCTCAGCTTTAATACCTTTTTCCTTCATGGATTTCTTTGCCTCTTGCATATCTTCATGACTAAGATATAATATAACCCTCTTCTTCGGAGTGGGTTTAGGCAGTGGTTCAGGAATGGCCCAATCATCATAATTTTTCAATATTTTATTCAATAATTCTTCAGCTTGAGCAATAGTTCGTTCCCTGAAAACACAACCAACACAACTATCTAGGAAGTCCCTAGAAGCATTGGTTAGTCCATTATAGAAGATATCAAGTATTTCATTTTTCTTAAGAGGATGATCAGGCAAAGCATTAAGTAATTTGCAAAGCCTCCCCCAAGCTTATGGGAGACTCTCTTCTTTAGTTTGAGCAAAGTCAAATATTTCATGTAAGGCAGCTTGTTTCATATGAGCAGGAAAATATTTTTCAGAGAAGTAATAAATCATATCCTGGGGACTATGCACACAACCAGGAGTAAGAGTATTGTACCATGATTTAGAATCGCCCTTTAATGAGAAAGGAAATAATTTGAGAATAAAGTAATAACGAGTTTTCTCATCATGAGTAAAAAGGGTGGCTATATCATTCAACTTAGTAAGATGTGCCACAACAGTTTCAGTTTCATAACCATGGAAAGGATCAGATTCAACCAAAGTAATTAACTCTGGGTCAACACAGAATTCATAATCCTTGTCAACAATAAAAATTGGTGAAGTAGCAAACTTAGGATCACATTTCATTCTAGCATTCAGAGGTTTTTCTTTATACTTTTGTAGTAATTTCTCTAGATCATCTCTTTCATTGCAAGCAAGAATATCTCTAGTTGTCTCTTCACTCATAACATAACCTTTCGGTACCTTAGGCAATTCATATCTAGGAAGGCTAGTTCTAGTAGGTGTTTCAAGAGATTCAGTTTCAAGCTCATCATTAGATTCAACAATATCATGTTGTATTACTCTAACAATTTGTTCATCAAGAAAATCACCAAGTGGAACATCGTCATTATCAAGCAAGGTACTAGCATCATCATAAGGATCATTCATAGTAGAAGTAGCATCATCAATAACTTTCGACATATCAGGATTAATATCATGTGGTGGTGTTGCAAGTTTACTCATAATAGAAGGTGAATCTAAAGCAGAACTGGATGTTAGTTCCTTACCTCCCCTCGTCTTAGAGGGATAAATCTTAGTCTTTGGATCCTTCGGATTCTTCATAGTGATAATATGATAATAATCCCAAGTGACTCAACAAATATAGCTATGCTCCCCGGCAACGGCGCCGGAAAAAGGTCTTGAGAACCCACAAGTATAGGGGATCACAACAGTTTTCGAGGTAGAGTATTCAACCCAAATTTATAGATTCGACACAAGGGGAGTCAAAGAATATTTGCAATTATTAGCAACTAAGTTGTCAATTCAGTCACACCTGGATATTAATTATCTACTACAAAGTGATCAGTATCAAAGTAGTATGATAGTTTTGGTAATAGTAGCAGTAGCAATAGCAACAGTAATAGGCATATCAATGATTTTGTAGGAACTATAACAGTAACGATAGTAGTGGTAACTTAGCAAGGACAATATGATAGAAATTCATAGGCATTGGATCAGCGAGTTGTTGGATGATATTCATCATGTGACAGTTATAACCTTGGGCGATACGACACTAGCTCCAGTTCATCGATATAATGTAGGCATGTATTCCGTAAATAGTCATACATGCTTTATTAAAAGAACTCGCATGACATCTTTTGTCCTACCCTCCCGTGGCAGCGGGGTCCATATTGGAAACTAAGGGATATTAAAGGGTCATTTTAATAGAGAACCAGAACAAAGCGTTAACACATAGTGAATACATGAACTCCTCAAACTACGGTCATCACCGGGAGTGGGACCGGTTGTTGTCACTCTGGGGTTGTCAGATCATAACATGTAGTAGGTGACTATAACTTGCAAGATCAGATCTAGAACATGGATATAATGATGATAACATAAACGGTTCAGATCTGAAATCATGGCACCCGGGCCCAAAGTGACAAGCATTAAGCATGCAAAAGTCATAGCAACATCAATCTAAGAACATAGTGGATACTATGGATCGGGCCCTAACAGAACTAACTTGATTACATGATGAATCTCATCCAACTCCTCACCGACCAGCTAGCCTACGAAGGAATTACTCACTTCCGGTGGGTAGCATTATGGAATTAGCGATGGAGAAGGGTTGGTGATGATGAAGAACAAAGATCCACTCTTTGGAGCCCTAATCGGACTCCAGATCTGCCCTCCCGAGGAAGAACAGGGCTTGGCGGCGGCTCCGTCTCGTGGATCGTGATAATTCTTTCTCCCTGATTTTTTTCTCGAATAATGCGATTTTATAGTATCAGGGGGTCATCAGCAGGGCCACCAGGTGGGTACAACCCACCTGGGCGCGCCAAGAGAGGGGGGCGCGCCCTGGTGGGTTGTGCCCACCCAAGGGCCCCTCTCTGGTGGGTCTTGGCTCCAGTAATTCTTATTATTGATATAAAAAATCCTCAAAAAGTTTCATTCCATTCCGGGAACTTTTATTTCTGCACAAAAACAACACAATGGTTGTTCTACTGAAAACACCTTCAGTCCGGGGTTAGTTTCATTCAAATCATGCAAATTAGATTCCAAAACAAGTGGAAAAGCATGAGAAAAAGTAGTTACATTGGAGAAGTATCATTGCTCTAGGATGAAGGATCCACACCTTCCCTTTTCATGCAAATTTAATGATAATGAAACCTTGGCTTCTTATGCTAATGGTAGATATGCTTACCATGATGTGGAACGAATAGAAGAATTTGTTTCTCTTAAGGGTGCTTACGAAATTGAATCTCTATTTATAAAGATTATGATGATTCTGTTTATAGACCTAGAAATTTTGCTATACTTAAATATTGCTATGAAAACTATAAATACAATGCCGATATTGATGTGTTCATTGAGAAAGTCTTCACTGTCCAAGAAGAGACTAATATTTTGCATGGAACTATGGAAGAAGAAATAGATGTAACTGTGAGCTCATTGGATGAAAAAGATGATGAGGAGAGTGAAGAACAAAAGGAGGAAGAGCGGATTCATCACCCGTGCCAACTAGTTTTCCCTTGAAGAGGAAAGCGTGATGCAACAAAGTAGCGTAAGTATTTCCCTCAGTTTTTGAGAACTAAGGTATCAATCCAGTAGGAGATAACACGCAAGTCACCTAGTACCTGCACAAACAATCAAGAACCTCACAACCAACACGATAAAGGGATTGTCGATCCCTTCACGATCACTTGCGAAAGTGAGATCTGATAAAGATAGTAAGATAAATATTTTTGGTATTTTTGTTGTATAGATTGGAAAGTAAAGATTACAAAATAGTAAACAAGATACGATGTAAATAAAAAGAGATGCAATATAATAAGAAAGAGACCCGGGGGCCATAGGTTTCACTTGTGGCTTCTCTCATGATAGCATGTATTACGGTGGCTGAACAGATTACTACCGAGCAATTAATAGAAGAGCGCATGGTTATGAGTATATATGCATGAAATATAAGCATCAAGTCCGTGTTAAGTAGACCAAAACGATTCTGCATCTACTACTATTACTCCACACATCGACCGCTATCCAACATGCATCTAGAGTATTAAGTTCATAAGAATAGAGTAATGCTTTAGGCAATATGACATGATGTAGATGGATAAACTCAAGCAATATGATATAAACCCCATCTTTTTATCCTCGATGGCAACAATAGAATATGTGCCTTGCTGCCCCTACTGTGACAGGGAAAGGACACCACAAGATTGAACCCAAAGCTAAGCACTTCTCCCATTGCAAGAAAGATCAATCTAGTAGGCCAAACTAAACCCATAATTCGAAGAGACTTGCAAAGATATCAAATCATGCATATAAGAATTCAGAGAAGAACCAAATATTATTCATAGATAAACTTGACCATAAATCCACAAATCATCGGATCTCGGCAAACACACCACAACAAGTATTACATCGAATAGATGTCCAAGAAAATCAAGGAGAACTTTGTATTGAGAACCAAAGAGAGAGAAGAAGCCATCTGGCTAATAACTATGGACCCGAAGGTCTGTGGTAAACTACACACACATCATCAGAGAGGCTATGGTGTTGATGTAGAAGCCCTCTATGATCGAATCCCCAGTGGTTTCGTGGCTCCCCCTGATGTGTTTAGGGTATAAGAGTATATATAGGTGAAAGAAGTATGTCGGTGGAGCTCCGTGGGGCCCACGAGGGTGGGGGACACGCCTACCCCCGGGCTCGCCCTCCTATCTCTTGGAAGCCTCGCGGAGTTCCATACTTCCACTCCAAGTCTCCTGGTTTGTGTTTGTTCCAAGAAAGATCCTCGCGAAGGTTTCGTTCAGTTTGATATTCCTTTTATACGAAACACTGAAATAGGCAAGAAAACAAAAACTGGCACTAGGCCTCCGGTTAATCGGTTAGTCCCAAAAATAATATAAAATAGCATATTAAAGCCCATAAAACATCCAAAATAGATAATATAGTAGCATGGAACAATCAAAAATTATAGATATGTTGGAGACGTATCAAGCATCCCCAAGCTTAATTCCTGCTCGTCCTCGAGTAGGTAAATATTAAAAACGGAATTTTTGATGTGGAATGCTACCTAACATAATTTCAATGTAATTTTCTTTATTGTGGCATGAATATTCAGATCCAAAAGAATCAAGGCAAAATTTTAATATTGACATAAAAATAATAATACTAGAAGCATACTAACCAAGCAATTATGTCTTCTCAAAATAACATAGACAAAGAAAGCTCATCCCTACAAAATCATATAGTTTGGCCATGCTTCATTTTCGTCACACAAAATGCTCCCATTATGCACAACTCTAATGACAAGCCTACTTAGCCTTTTCATACTTTTTCAATTTTCACGCAATATATGAGCACGAGCCATGGACATAGCACTATAGGTGGAATAGAATGGTGGTTGTGGAGAAGGGAAAAAGGAGGAAGATAGTCTCACATCAACTAGGCATATCAATGGGCTATGGAGATGCCCATTGATAGATATCAATGTGAGTGAGTAGGGATTGCCATGCAACGGATGCACTAGAGCTATAAGTGTATGAAAGCTCAACAAAAGAAAGTAAGTGGGTGTGCATCCAACTTACTTGCTCACGAAGACCTAGGGAAATTTGAGGAAGCCCATCATTAGAATATACAAGCCAAGTTCTATAATGAAAAGTTCCCACTAGTATATGAAAGTGACAATATAAGAGACTCTCTATCATGAAGATCATGGTGCTACTTTGAAGCACAAGTGTGGAAAAAGGATAGTAACATTGCCCCTTCTCTCTTTTTCTCTCATTGTTTTTTCGTTGGGCCTTCTTCTTTTTTTGGCCTCTTTTTTTCATCCGGAGTCTCATCCCGACTTGTGGGGGAATCATTGTCTCCATCATCCTTTCCTCACATGGGACAATGTTCTAATAATGAAGATCATCACACTTTTATTTACTTACAACTCAAGAATTACAACTCGATACTTAGAACAAAATATGACTCTATGTGAATGCCTCCGGCGGTGTACTGGGATGTGAAATGAATCAAGAGTGACATGTATAAAAATTATGAATGGTGGCCATGCCAAAAATACGATGTCAACTACATGATCATGCAAAGCAATATGACTATGATGAAGCGCGCCATAATAAGCGGAACGGTGGAAAGTTGCATGGCGATATATCTCGGAATGGCTATGGAAATTACATAATAGGTAGGTATGGTGGATGTTTTGAGGAAGGAAAATGATGGGTTTATGGTACCGATGAAAGTTGCCCGGCACAAGAGTGGCTAGCAATGGTGGACGGGTGAGAGTGCGTATAATCCATGGACTCAACATTAGTCATAAAGAACTCACATACTTATTGAAAAAATCTACAAGTCATCAAAACCAAGCACTATGCGCATGCTCCTAGGGGATAGATTGGTAGGAAAATACCATCTCTCGTCCCCGACAGCCACTCATAAGGAAGGAAATCAAAGAACACCTCATGCTTCAAATTTGTCACACAAAGGTTATCATATGTGCATGCTACGGGACTTGCAAACCTCAACACAAGTATTTCTCAATTTCACAATTACTCAACTAGCATGACTCTAATATCACCATCTTTATATCTCAAAACAATTATCAAGTATCAAACTTCTCATAGTTTTTAATGCACTCTATATGAAAGTTTTTATTATACCCATCTTGGATGCCCATCATATTAGGACTAATTTTATAACCAAAGAAAATTACCATGATGTTCTACAAGACTCTCAAAATTATGTAAATAAATCATGAGATACCAATAATTTCTATAAAATAAAACCACCACCGTGCTCTAAAAAGATACAAGTGAAGCACTAGAGCAAAATTATCTAGCTCAAAAGATATAAGTGAAGCACATAGAGTATTCTAATAAATTCGGATTCATGTGTGTCTCTCCCAAAAGGTGTGTACAGCAAGGATGATTGTGTTAAACTAAAAAGCAAAGACTCAAATCATACAAGACGCTACAAGAAAAACACATATCATGTGGTGAATAAAAATATAGCCTCAAGTAAAGATACCGATAGACGAAGACGAAAGAGGGGATGCCTTCCGGGGCATCCCCAAGATTAGGATTTTGGTTGTCCTTGAATTTTACCTAGGGGTGCCATGGGCATACCCAAGCTTAGGCTCTTGCCACTCCTTGTTCCAAAATCCATCAAATCTTTACCCAAAAACTTGAAAACTTCTCAACACAAAACTCAACAGAAAATCTCATGAGCTCCGTTAGTATAAGAAAGCAAACCACCACTTTAATGTATTGTAATTTACTCATTATTTATTTATATTGGTGTTAAACCTACTGTATTCCAACTTCTCTATGGTTCATACCCCCCGATACTACCCATAGATTCATCAATATAAGCAAACAACACACAAAAAACAGAATCTGTCAAAACAGAATAGTCTGTAGCAATCTAGAGGTTTCGAATACTTCTGTAACTCCAAAAATTCTGAGATATTAGGACGACCTAAATAATTTGTATATTGATCTACTGAATCTGGAATTGGTATTTTATCACTCTCTGGTGAAAAATGAATATTATTTTCATGAGCGCATACTTTCTGTATTTATCAGCAAGATCAAACAACAATCACCCAAGAAGATCTTAAAGGCTTTACTTGGCACAAACACTAATTAAAACATAAAAAACACAATCATAACATAGGATAGATAAATTATTTATTACTAAACAGGAACAAAAATAAAATTGGGTTTCCTCCCAACAAGCGCTATTCTTTAAAGCCCCTAGCTAGGCGAAGAGATTTCAATGATGCTCACATGAAAGACAAGAATTGAAGCACAAAGAGAGCATCATAAAACATGTGACAAACACATCTAAGTATAACATACTTCCTATGCATAGGCATCTTATAGGCAAACAAATTATCAAGGCAAGCAAAAACTAGCATATGCAAGGAAGCGGAAAGAAACAATAGCAATCTCAACATAACGAGAGGTAATTTAGTAACATGAAAATTTCTACAACCATATTTTCCTCTCTCATAATAATTAAATGTAGGATCATAAGAAAATTCAACAATATAGCTATCACAAAACATATTCTTAACAAGATCCACATGTATGCAAAGTTGACACACTTCCAAAATAGTGGCATTAACATTAACTAAAGTCATGACCTATCCCAACCCACTTTTATCAAAAACTTCATAAGATTGAACATTCTCCAAATATGTGGGATCTAAAGTTGACACTCTTCCTAACTCACTTTCAATATTATTGCAAACATTATTATTAATATCATATTCATCATGGGGCTTAAATAATTTTTCAAGATCATAAGAAGAATCACCCCAATCATGATCATTTCAACAAGTAGGTGAAATAGCAAAACTAGCATCCCCAAGCTTAGGGTTTTGCATATTATTAGCATAATTTACATCAATAGAGTTTATAATATAATCATTGCAATCATGCTTTTTATTCAAAGATTTATCGTGAACCGCTTTGTAAACTAATTCATCACACTTTTCAGATTCACGAATTTCAAGCAAAACCTCATAAAGATAATCTAGTGCACTCAACTCACTAGCAATAGGTTCATCATAATTGGATATCTTAAAGAGATTAGAAAGTGGATGAGGATCCATAAACTTTTAGCAAGCGAAGATGCAAGCAAAAATAAGGTACATGATAACATAAGATCAAACGGAACAAGGGTGAAAGAAAAGGGCAAAGGTGAAGTGGGGGAGAGGAAAATGAGAGGCAAATGGAAAATAATGTAATGCGAGGGAGAAGACTTTATGATGGGTACTTGGTATGTCTTGACTTGAGCGTAGATCTCCCCGGCAACGGCACCAGAAATTCTTCTTGATACCTCTTGAGCATGCATTGGTTTTCCCTTGAAGAGTAAAGGATGATGCAACAAAGTAGCGTAAGTATTTCCCTCAGTTTTTGAGAACCAGGGTATCAATTGAGTAGGAGATAACACGCAAGTCACCTAGTACCTGCACAAACAATCAAGAACCTCGCAACCAACGCGATAAAGGGGTTGTCAATCCCTTAACGGTCACTTGCCAAAGTGAGATCTGATGAAGATAGTAAGATAAATATTTTTGGTATTTTTGTTGTATAGATTGGAAAGTAAAGATTGCAAAATAGTAAACGAGATGTGATGATAATAAAAAGAGATACAATATAATAAGAAAGAGACTCGGGGGCCATAGGTTTCACTAGTGGCTTCTCACACGATAGCATGTATTATGGTGGGTGAACAAATTACTGCCCAGCAATTGATAGAAGTCCGCATTGTTATGAGAATATCTAGGCAATGATTATGAAATATAGGTGTCACGTCCGTGTTAAGTAAACCGAAACGATTCTGCATCTACTACTATTACTCCACACATCGACCGCTATCCAGCATGCATCTAGAGCATTAAGTTCATAAGAACAGAGTAATGCTTTAGGCAAGATGACATGATGTAGACGGATAAACTCAAGCAATATGATATAAACCCCATCTTTTTATCCTCGATTGCAATAATACAATATGTGCCTTGTTGCCCCTACTGTCACTGGGAAAGGACACCGCAAGATTGAACCTCAAGCTAACCACTTCTCCCATTGCAAGAAAGATCAATCTAGTAGGCCAAACTAAACCGATAATTTGAAGAGACTTGCAAAGATATCAAATATGATTCATAGATAAACTTGATCATAAATCCACAATTCATCGGATCTCGACAAACACACCGCAAAAAGTATTACATCGAATAGATCTCCAAGAACATCGAGGAGAACTTTGTATTGAGAACCAAAGAGAGAGAAGAAGCCATCTAGCTAATAACTATGGACCCGAAGGTCTGTGGTAAACTACTCACACGTCATCGGAGAGGCTATGGTGTTGATGTAGAAGCCCTCCGTGATTGAATCCCCCTTCGACAGATCGCCGGAAAAGGCCCCAGATGGGATCTCACGGGTACAAAAGGTTGTGGTGGTGTAAAAGTGGTTTCGTGGCTCCCCCTGATGTTTTTAGGGTATAAGAGTATATATAGGCGAAAGAAGTACGTCGGTGGAGCTCCGTGGGGCCACGCGGGTGGGGGCGCGCCTACCCCAATGAGCACACCCTCCTATCTTGTGGAAGCCTCATGGATTTCCAGACTTCCACTCCAAGTCTCCTGGTTTGTGTTTGCTCCAAGAAAGATCCTCGCGAAGGTTTCGTTCCGTTTGGATTCCGTTTGATATTCCTTTTCTATGGAACACTGAAATAGGCAAAAAACAGAAATTGGCACTGGGCCTATGGTTAATAGGTTTGTCCCAAAAATAATATAAAACAACATATTAAAGCCCATTAAACAACCAAAATAGATAATATAATAACATGGAACAATAAAAAATTATAGATACGTTGGAGATGTATCACCCACCTTCTAATGAGATTAACTCTTAGACTCGTACATTGTTTAATGTCCTTTCGTTCTTACTGAAGGATGAATGCTATGATAATTGCTATGATCCCATTGATTCATTTGATAGTCCTATTATCTTTTTGAAATCTCCCAACTGCACTATATCGGAGAAGTTTGCACCCATTAAGGATTACTTTGATGGGTTGCCTTTTACCTTTGCACATGATGATTTTGATGAATATAATACGTAGTGCTTGCTGCTCCTACTTGCAATTATGAGAGAGGAACTACATCTCCGCCTCTCTACGTTTCCAAAACGGTAAAATTGCAAGAAACTACTTATGCGATGTATTGGCCTTTACTTGATGTGCATGAATTGTTCTTTTATGACATGCCGATGGATAGGAAGAGAGTTAGACTTCGTTGTTGCATGATATATGTTGCTTTGTGCTCAGTACTAAATTATAAATCGTTGCTAATTAAAATTAGCTTTCATATACCTTGTGATCCGGGTGGATCGATTACTTGAGCACTTTATGCCTAGCTTAATGGCTTTAAAGAAAGCGCTATCGGGGAGACAACCCGGAAGTTTTAGAGAGTCATTTTATTATGTTGTGTGCTTTTATAAAGTTTTAAAAGAAAAAATATAGAGGGGAACTTAAAACTTTTCAAAAAGAAAAGTGGAAGTGTGAAAGACAAACATCGTTGAAGTGGGGGACGTCCTTGAACTTTGTTCATGCCCATGGAAACTTTGTAAATCTCAATTACAAAAACTTTTCAACAAAAATAATTTTCCCCTTGTGCAAATCCATTGCATTATAAAAATAATGTGCCAAGATTTGCCTTTAGGATGATTAGATTGCTTGTTGATATGTGCGGTGCAAAAACATAAACTTTTGCTGTAGTGCATGAATTTTCATTTTTTACTAGAACATCAAAAGTTTTAGAAATTTTTACACAGTACTTCTATGCAAATTGTTTATTTTTTCCTAAATGTTCAGAATTTTCAGAGCTACAGAAGTATGGTCAATGTTCAGATTGCTACAGATTGTCCTGTTTTTGACAGATTCTGTTTTTGATGCATTGTTTTGCTTATTTTGATGAAACTATCGATTGTATCAGTGGTATAAGACATGGAGAAGTAATAATACGGTAGCTACAATGCACAAACAAAATATGAATGGGTTCACAATAGTATTGAAAGTATTGATTTGCATTATTATTCTAACGGATATCACGAGCTTTCTGTTGAGTTTTGTGTGGATGAAGTGTTCAAAGATCGATGAGGTCTCGATATGAGGATAAGGAGGAGAGGCAAGAGTTAAAGCTTGGGGATAACCAAGGCACCCCAAGTAAATATTCAAGGAGACTCAAGAGTCTAATCTTGGTGATGCCCCAGAAGGCATCCCATCTTTCTTCAACAAGTATAGGTATGTTCTGGTTTTCATTTCGTTCACGTGATATGCATAAATCTTGGAGCGTCTTTTGTGTTTATTTTACATTTTTCTTTTATGCACCATGCTGGTATGAGATAGTCCATGGTTGATTTATAGAATGCTTATTGCACTTCACTTATATCTTTGGGTATGGCCTTATAGAATGCTTCATGTGCTTCACTTATATCATTTGAAGTTTGGATTGCCTGTTTCTCTTCACATGGAAAACCGTTATTTGTAGAATGCTCGTTTGCTTCACTTATATTTATTAAGAGCATGGTATTTTTTAGAAAGAATTAAACACTCTTGCTTCACTTATATATATTTAGAGAGTCAACAGGAATTGATCATTCACATGGTTAGTGATAAACTCCTACATAAAGCTTCTTGTCGATGTACAAAAGTAGGGGCCCTTCTGTACCCCTTTACTTGTGCACGGGTCGTCGTAGCCACACCTGTGGCCATGGTGGGCGGGGCAGAGGAAGCAAAGGTACAAGACAGCGAAGGTAGCACTCAAGCCAGAAGCATGAAGAGCGAAGAGACAAGGTGAGTTTTCCCCGACAAGGCCCTTACCGGGGGTGGCCTACGTGGCCCTGGCAAGAGCCTTACCGGGGCAACTTGCCCAACACCAGCAAGAATGCCACCCTTGAGCCCGAGAGTTATGACGTCATCGACAACGCCAAGACCAAGGCTCGGGAGCGCCTCCATGGTGGCATGCTGATCTTTGTGAAGCCCAAAGGCCTGTGAATCATGATAGAAATCAGAAGACGAAGGCCCCCGGCAAGATCCTTGCCAGGGGCAGACAAAGACCCCCCGACAAGACCCTTGCCGGGGACGGCCACGAGACCCCGGCAAGACCCTTGCCGAGGGCATCTGCAGGAACGAGGCCAGCCCCGGTCGAGGTGAGACGATGGATCCTGGAACTGTGATCTTCTTCTCATCAGCGTCGACATCTCCCCAGTCCTTTTTGCGAACCGGCGACTCCCGATGGACCCGGCAGAACACCTGCGGATCTGCCTCCATGATCCAGCACCACTAGCCCCGCCACTCTTCCTACCTCTCCTTCTGGGCGCCCTCCAGGTATGTGCCCCTGGGTCCTCGGGATCTAGGTGATGCATCCAGAGATGGCACCCCTTGGCTGGATGCGAGGGGTGAAGTAGTGGCGGAAGAGCGCCATGCTGGGATGTACTCCGGCAAAGCCCTCACAAAGGTGGGCAAAGAAGGCCATGCACACCATGGCAGTCGGCATAAAATCTAGAAGATTGAAGCCGTAGGTGTGCATGATGTCGTTGAAGAAATCATAGAAAGGGGGGCAGCGCCCATAGGAGAAGTAATCGACAAAGAAGGGGTACCGATTTGGGCCGACCTTGGCAAAGGAGGCAGGGATGATACGCATGGTGGGGGTGCCCCAATATCTCTGTCCCCCACAGGGGCCTGAACTTCTCCTTGAGGGTGAGCGCGTCGACCGTCGAGGTGAAGAGGGCGCATTCCGCCCGCATCTCCACCAACTCGCTCTCCGGCGCCTCTTTCTCCCTGGCGTCCTTGGACACTCCCTTGCCCTTGCCTGTGTTGGGCGCCATGGCGGCTGAGAAGAGGTAAGGGATCGAGAGCAATGGGGTCACGGCGGCGGCGGTGGCGAGCAGAGGGGAAAGCTTCGGTTCGCGCTTGGAGAAGAAGAGGGGAACGGCGGTTCCAAGATTGGAAAGGGCACAGAGGGTAAATGAGCAGCGCCCCTGTAGTTTCCTCTTTTTATGGGCAAGACGCGGGGCCGTATCTTTACTATTCACAACAAGGTGATGCAAGCATGCTGCGAGCGTTCCACGCACGACCCCCATGTCAAGCACTCAATGCGGGTCGTGGGGAAGCGCAACTGACGAAGGTGTTACCGCAGTTAAAACTCCGCCACATGTGCCTGTTCACCGTTCTGGGCCTGGACAAACAACACTTTGTGCTTATGTGTGGCCCGGGCCCGAGGGCTCCTGTCGGTGTACAAAAGTAGGGGACCTTCTGCACCCCTTTACTTGTGCACGGGCAGTCGTAGCCACACCTAAGGCCATGCTGGGCGGGGCAGAGGAAGCGAAGGTACAAGACTGCCAAGGCAGTACTCAAGCTAGAAGCATGAAGAGCGAAGAGACAAGGTGAGCTTTCCCCGGCAAGTCCCTTGCCGGGGCGGCCTACGTGGCCCCGGCAAGAGCCTTGCTGGGGCAACTTGCCCAACACTAGCAAGACCGCCACCCTTGAGCCTGAGAGTTATGACGCCATCGACAACGTCAAGACCAAGGCTTGGGAGCGCCTGCATGGTGGCATGCTGATCTTTGTGAAGCCCAAAGGCCTACGAATCTAGATAGAAACTAGAAGACGAAGGCCCCCGGCAAGATCCTTGCCGGGGCAGACGAAGACCTCCCGGCAAGGGTGCTGGGGACGGCCATGAGACCCTGGCAAGACCCTTGTCGGGGGCATCTGCGGGGCCGAGGCCAGGCCCGCACTTGCCAGAGTTTTGCTGCCCCACGCCCGTTCTGACATGGCCGCCAGCCTGCCAACTAGGCGAGCGCCTGCGTAGCGTGTAACTTCTTGGCCAAACTAGCCAAAGCATCTGTGTCGTGGCATGCAGATCTTCATGAAGACCCTGCCACTGCACCAGCTCAGCAGCCAGCCAGCCAGCGTGGCGCTGCATGCCTTGTCAGCTTAGACGCGCGTCAGAGTGAGGCGAGGCGGCAACGGACGGGATGAGCTTCTTTGTCATCCCCGATAAAGCAAGAGGGCATGTCGGCAGCACATTAAATGTGTTTGTCCTACGGTGCGAGGCGATAGACTTGTACACTTTACATACTTTCCACCTCCTATGTGCCACTGTGGCAACCCCTTTGACATATAAAAGGAGGCACGAGGCGTACTGAGGAAGGATTCAGAATATTTGGACTAGACATGCACCGCAGCTAGTTCAAGAGCTCAAGAACACTAAATACACACAAAGTGGGACTAGGGTTTTATACATCGTTTGCGGCCCGAACCTGGGTAAAGATCCCCCCCCCATGCGTTGATATTCTAGACCCGCTCGTTGCGTAGCCCCATGCCCCGCCAACCGTAGAAGCGACTCCCCATGGGATCCCGTAGGTGTAGTTCCTGATTCCCCGACACTTCTGGATCACTGAATATGATATG
Organism: Triticum aestivum; assembly: GCF_018294505.1. Taxonomy (NCBI): domain Eukaryota; kingdom Viridiplantae; phylum Streptophyta; class Magnoliopsida; order Poales; family Poaceae; genus Triticum; species Triticum aestivum. Next base: position 241,586,896 of record NC_057803.1, read on the forward strand.
TTTGATTCCTTGCAATAGTTTTGCAACATAGAGATGGAATATGTGGGAGGAATTGGTAAACGGTTGTAGTTAGTAAGAATATTGGTGTTAATGTTTGTGATTCCCGAAGCATGCACGTATAGTCTCTCGTTATGCTATGAAATTGGAGCATGATTTATTATTGATTGTCTTCCTTTGCGTGGAGGTCAGGGGCGCACGATGGTTAAATCCTACGAACCCCCTCCTTGGGGCATGCGCAGTAGTACCTTGCTTAGAGGGCTAATAAACTTTAGCAATAAGTATATGAGTTCTTTATGACTAATGTGAGTCCATGGATTATATGCACTCTTACCTTTTCGCAATTTGCTAGTCTCTTCGGTACCGTGCATTGCCCTTTCTCACCTCGAGACGTGGTGCAAACTTCATCAGTGCATCCAAACCCTATGATATGATATGCTCTATCACACATAAGCCTTATTATATCTTCCTCAAAATAGCCACCATACCTACCTATTATAGCATTTCCATAGCAATTCCGAGATATATTGCCATGCAACTTTCACCACTTCCAATTTCATGACTTGAGCATTCATTGTCATATTGCTTTGCATGATGGTTTTTTTGACACCTTTGCATGATGGTTAGATAGCTATCATGATGTTTCCATGGATTTTATGTTTTTTGATATCCCTGCTATGCTAGATCATTGCACATCCTTGTACACTGCTAGAGGCATTCATATAGAGTCATACTTTGTTCTAGGTATCGAGTAGTAATATTGAGTTGTAAGTAAATATAAGTGTGATGATGATCATTATTCATTATTTGAGCATGTCCCAGTGAGGAAAAGATGATGGAGACTATGTTTCTCCCACAAGTCAGGATGAGACTCTAGACAAAAAGAAAAAAGAAAAGAAAATAAAAAACCCAAAAAAAGTGAGGGCAAAAAGAGCCCAAGAAAAAAATTAGAGAAGAAGAGAGAAGAGGCATGCAAATTCCACACTTGTGCTTCAAAGTAGCACCATGTTCTTCATATGGAGAGTCTCCTATGTTGTCACTTTCATATACTAGTGTGATTTTTCCATTATAGAGTTAGATGCACACCCACTTAGTTTTCATATTGAGCTTTCATACACTTATAGCTCTTAGTGCATCCGTTGCATGGCAATCCCTACTCCTCGCATTGATATCAATAGATGGGCATCTCCATAGCCCGTTGATTAGTCGCGTTGATGTGAAACTTTCTTACCTTTTCTGTCTTCTCTTAATTAATATCTACCACCATATTCCATTCCACCCATAGTGCTATATCCATGTCTTGCAATCATGTATTGCATGGGAGTTGAAAAAGCTGAAGCGTGTTAAAAAGTATGAACCAATTGCTTGGCTGACACCATGGTAGTACATGATAAATACTTTGAGTTAAGAAGATGGAGCATGACAAGACTATATGATTTTCTAGGGATAGTGTTCTTTAGCATTGATATTTTGAAAGCCATAATTGTTTGTTGGGATGCGTGAGTATTGATGTCTCTATGTCAAATTATAGACTATTGCTTTGAATCACTCGTGTCTTAATATTCATGCCATGATTAGATATATGATCAAGATTATGCTAGGTAGCATTCCACATCAAAAAATATTTTTCTTTTTATCATTTACCTACTCGAGGATGAGCAGGAATTAAGCTTGGGGATTTTTGATTGTTCCATGCCAATGTTATACAACTTTCACATAATTTTGGCAACAATTTATATGATTTTTTGGGATTAACATATTGATCCAGTGCCCAGTGCCAATTCCTCTTTGTTGCATATTTTTTGTTCCATGGAATATCCATATCAAACGAAGTCCAAATGCAATAAAAATTACAGAGAATTATTTTGGAATATATGTAATTTTTGGGAGGTAGAATCGACGGAAACGGAGGCCCACAACCCCGACAAGACACATGGGCACGCTAGCCCCCCCAAGCGCATGGTGGTGGGTGGTGGCCACCTCGTAAGGCAATCGCTCCTCTACTTCGGGTGCAAGGAAGCTTATATCCAAATTTGTTTTTGTTAAAATCGCATCGTAATTGGAGTTACGGACCTCCGGATATTTAAGAAACGGTTTTCGGCCAAAAAATGGAAACGCGAAACAGAAGAGAACAGAGAGGGAGATCCAATCTCGAAGGGGCTCCCGCCTCTCCGCCGCCATGGAGACCATGGACTAGAGGGGAACCCTCCTCCCATCTAGGGGGAGGCCAAGGAAGAAGAAGGACGGGGGCTCTCTCTCCCTCTCTCCTGGTGGCGCTGGAGCACCACCGGGGCAATCATCGTGACGTCGATCTACTCCAATAACCTCGCTGCCGTCAACACCAACTCTCTCCCCCTCTATGCAGTGGTGTAACCTATCTTCTACCCATTGTAATATCTACTTAAACATGGTGCTCAACACTATATATTATTTCCCAATGTTGTATGGCTATCTTATGATGTTTGAGTAGATTCGTTTTGTCCTATGGGTTGATTGATGATCATGATTGGTTTGAGTTGTATGTTTTATTTTGGTGCTATCCTACGATGCCCTGCGTGTCGCGAAAACGTGAGGGATCCCCTCTGTAGGGTGTTGCAATACCTTCATGATTTGCTTATGGTGGGTGGCGTGAGTGACAGAATACACAGACCTGAGTAAGTGGCTTGTTGCATATGGGAGTGAAGAGGACTTGACACTTAATGTCATGGTTGGGTTTGACCCTAATGATCTTTAGTAGTTGCAGATGCTTGCTAGAGTTTCAATCATAAGTGCATACGATCCAAGTAGAGAAACTATGTTAGCTCATGCCTCTCCCTCACATAAAATTGCAACAATGATCACCGGTTTAGTTATCGATCACCTAGGGACAAACGGCTTTCTTGTGTGACAAAAACTATCTACTTTCACTAGTAGAAAACGGAGCTTTAAAACTGGTTTGTAAGGGCCTTTAGTGCCGGTTATGGAACCGGCACTAAAGTTTCAGCACTAAAGGCCCCCCCCCCTTTAGTATCGGTTCGGCACGAACTGGCACTAAAGTGCCACCACGTGGCGTGAGCTCGCGCCCTGGTACGGGGGACCTTTAGTACCAGTTGGTGTTACCAACCGGTACTAAAGGTTTTTTTTTTGAAATTTTTTTTGAAAATTTTGGAAAAAATTGATTTTTTTTTATTTTTAATTTTTCTGAATTATTTGATGATTTAGTCTCTAATCACCTCTCTTAACTGCTCAAGTGTGGATCACTCATTCCAAATCATCTAACTTCCCGACCGGTCACCCATCCCTCTCACTACTCCAGCCCGAGCGCGCTTAACTTTCAGGTTCTATTCTCCTTCGTTTCTGAGTCTGCACTTGTTGTTTTCCTGACAATAGTAAGATGTCAATCCTATTAACCCTCAGGAGTTTAGCTTGAGCATGAAGTCACACATTTCACCGTTTGAGTTTGAAACTATTATTCTAAAAAACAGTAGTTATTTAGTAATGTTAATATTTCTTGAATAAGTTTGACCATAGTTTGACCACAGTTTGACCATAGTTTGACCAGATTTGACCAAAATTCAAAAAATTAAAATAATTATTTAGTAACACTAATATTCTTGAATAATTATGTAGTAACACTAATATTTCTTGAATAAGTAGTTTGACCATAGTTTGACCACAGTTTGACCACAGTTTGACCAGATTTGAACAAAATTCAAAAAAACTGAGATACTTATTTAGTAACACTAATATTATTGCATAATTATTTAGTAACACTCTATATTTCTTGAATCAGTTGTTTGACCGGTTTGACAAGATTTAACCAAAATTCAAAAAAACATAAATTAGAGCATATCTTTTTTTCCTTTTACAATTTGTCATTTCAAAAATTGTCCTAAACCCTAAACCCGGGACTTAAAACGTCGGAAACTCTATGCTAAACAGTAAAAACTAAGGGTTTAGACCATAAAACCTAACCCTAAACGCTGAAATCTAAACCCTAGCACTAAACGCTAAAAACGTCCAAAAACTCTATTTTCCCTTTGGAATTTTGTGATTTTAAAAAATTGTCAGCCGATCAATCTCTTTGTTCTGCAAATTTTGATATATTATATGTATTTTTCTGAATTAGGATGATTTAGTTTTGATTTTTCCAGTTTGAAAATTGCCCTATAGTCCCGGTTTGTGTCTCCAACCGGTACTATAGGTCAGACCCCTTTAGTACCGGTTCATGGCACGAAACGGTACTAAAGGTTAGACCTTTAGTACCGGTTCGTGCCACGAACCGGTACTAAAGGTGATCGTGGGGCCCCGGCCTGACACCAGCCTGCCACCACCCCTTTACTACCGGTTCGTGCCACGAACCGGTACTAAAGGTGATCGTGGGGCCCCGGCCTGACGCCAGCCTCCCACCACCCCTTTAGTACCGGTTCGTGCCACAAACCGGTACTAAAGGTGGTCGTGGGGCCCCGGCCTGACGCCAGCCTGCCACCACCCCTTTAGTACCGGTTCGTGCCCCGAACCGGTACTAAAGGTTCAACACGAACCTGCATTAATGCAAATCCGTTCGAACCGGCACTAATGGTACCATTAGTACCGGGCCAAAATCAAACTGGCACTAATGTGCTTCACGTTTGACCCTTTTTCTACTAGTGTTTTATTATCTTGTAATTTATTTGTAGCTTTATTCTTGTAAAGTACTTCTAGTTTTATTCTTGTTCTAGGTCAAGCAAACGTTAAGTGTGCATAGAATTGTATCAGTGGTCGATAGAACTTGAGGGAATATTTGTTCTTGTTGGTGCAATATCTGTCTACCTTGTGTTTTGGATATTGTTGATAGAAACATGTATGTACTAATTTGTTTGCTAGTGCATACAGAGAGAAAAAGTCTATACACAACAAAAGAGAATGTTGTCTCCGGTGCTGAGTTCGAGGAACTTCACCGAAGTATATCTGTGTTGCAGAGTAGAACGAGCTATATTTATTAAAGTCATATAGTCGAGAGGATTGATGTGAAGAAATCAACCCCCCGAAATTTTACTACTGAAGCAAAACTTTTAATTCGGTATTGTTGTCCGAAGAAATTGACTGCAGTGATGGAAGTCGAAGACAAAGTGAAGACGTAGTATTCATTTCGTTATTCTTCTTTCATTCTTTTGAATCATAGGACCTCCATCCTATTAAGAGGGTTATTGGTTCTTAATGCTTAGATCCTCTATGATGCTCAGCCAAAACCTATGAAAATTGCGAGAGAAATCTCTTTGTATTCCGAGCAAATACTTGCCAGCAAGAGACTGGGATCTTCTTTGCTGCAAGAGATTTGTCTCAGACCGAGGAGTTAGCATTACTTGCTTCTCAAGCAATGTTACTGTTGTGCTCAAATCCTACCGTTGGACTCGTGTTGTTTGGCCATAGGCTGATCCCGATGTCTTTGCTCATTTTCCATCAAGGAAGGCTACGACTATAAATAGCTAGCCCACTCCAACATTGTCCGTTGGCTGCTCCGCTTGAGATTTCTGAGAAGATTGATTTGAGCAACCCCTCTCCAAGTGATTTGAGTTTAAGATCCACCGAGAGAAAATCAAGAGCCCAAGCTTAGACAGTGGTTTAGCATCATAGTAGTTCTGAGTTAGAGTTCTTGTACCTATTACTCTTGAGAGCTGCGCACTCTCTAGAGGATAGGTTTCAGCTCGAGTGTTAAAGAGTTGTTGTCTTCACCGAGCTAGATCTTCAGCAACCAAGAGTGATTGTGGTTCGTGAAGGTTGACGAAAGGTTTGGAGATTGCCGATAAGGATCTACCACAAGTTAAATTAACCTGAGTCTGATCAGCTTTGTGTTGAAGGAGAATAGGGTGAAGAGAGTTTATCGTCCGTGTTAAGTCATAGCCCCTCCAACCAGACATAGCCCTTTGGCAGAAGGGTGAACTGGTCTACCAAATCTTTCTGTCGCCATCGAGAACCACCGGTTTAATCTACTCTACTGTATTTCCTTCACCAGTTTACTTTAGTGCTCTGTGCCGATAGTTTATCCGATCATTATCTTCTGTTGTTGTTTCATTCACATTTGTGGTCACTGTCCTACTTGAGTTGTTCTTCATATCGTATTCTGTTAATCTTCGTGCTTATTTGTCTTCACCCACTCCTTGCCATGTCTCATGCTAACTACATCTGTTTGCATCTTGCATTACTCTCATCGTAGTTAAACCGATTATTTCACATGCTCGTACTATTATCACTGGATTCATCGAAGAATATTCTTTTGGCAAAGAGGACTGATTCAGCTCATTTCCTTCATTACATTGTTCCGCTGCTGTGGTTGGGGTTGTCTTCAAAACATTTGAAAGAATTTTTTAATCTCCTAATAGTTCTACCTTTAGCTCCTTGTTGGGTTTGTCACTTTTATTTATCGAAAGAGGCTACAAACGATCCCCTATACTTGTGGGTTATCAGTATGCCACTCGTGAGCACCACTACGACACTCTGACACACATGCTTCCAGCAGTCCATATACGTCTCTGAATGTGCAACTATCCCTGGGTGGTTTTTGTAATTCCTAACAACATACAACCCATTGAGCTATTGCTATTTCAAGATAAATATTTCAGGAAAGCTCAATGTTTGGCATGGCATGGATCAGAAAGTGGACCTCTCAAAATACTAGGAACACATGTTGTCTCAAGCTCAAGACTCTACATTTTACTTTTAGTGATCCAAGATAACGTTTAGTCCATATGAAAAGCCAATACTATTAAAAGGGTATGAGGTGTTCCTTAATGAGTTACTTGCTCAAAATTCTTAGTGATATGCTCCAATACCCTCAACTACTTTCTCATATCCACATATGTCCCAAACCAAAAGTCAAACTTGGCCCCACCGAAATTTCCTACCCGGCGCCACCGAGTTCACTTGACATAGCCACTGCCACAAACCCTAGTCATTTCGGTCTCACCTATAGGGATCTCGGTCTCATTGAGATGGGATTGCAACCTCTCTGTTTCCCTTCATAACGTTTTGGTCCAACCGAGATGAGCGATCGGTCCCACCGAGATTGCAATGCAAACTCTCGGTTTCCCCTTCGTAACGTTTCGGTCTAACCGAGATGAGGGAATCGGTCCCACCGAGTTCGTCTGACCAACTCTCTGTTTGCCTAATACGAAAATCGGTCCCACCGAGTTTGTGTAAACGGTCTCACCGAGATTACGTTATGCCCTAACCCTAATGGAATCAGTCCTACCGAGTTGACATGTCGGTCCCACCAAAAATCCTAACATTCACATTTTGAACTAAATCGGTATGACCGAGTTTCATGATTTGGTCACACCGAGTTCAGTGATTTGTGTGTAATAGTTAGATTTTGTGTGGAGGCTATATATACCCCTCCACCGACTCTTCATTTGTGGAGAGAGACATCAGAACATGCCTACACTTCCAACATACATTTTCTGAGAGAGAACCACCTACACTTGTCTTGAGGTCAAGATATTCCATTCCAACCACATAAATCTTGATCTCTAGCCTTCCCCAAGTTGCTTTCCACTCAAACCCTTTTTCCACCAAACCCAATCCTATGAGAGAGAGCTGAGTGTTGGGGAGACTATCATTTGAAGCACAAGATCAAGGAGTTCATTATCAACACACCATCTATTACCTTTTGGAGAGTGGTGTCTCCTAGATTGGCTAGGTGTCACTTGGGAGCCTCTGTCAAGATTGTGGAGTTGAACCAAGGAGTTTGTACGGGCAAGGAGATCGCCTACTTTGTGAAGATCTACCCTAGTGAGCCAAGTCCTTCGTGGGCGATGGCCATGGTGGGATAGACAAGGTTGCTTCTTCGTGGACCCTTCATGGGTGGAGCCCTCTGTGGACTCGCGCAACCATTACCCTTCGTGGGTTGATGTCTCCATCAACGTGGATGTACGATAGCACCACCTATCGGAACCACGCCAAAAATCTCCGTGTCTACATTGCGTTTGCTCCCTCAAACTCCTCCCTTTACCTTCATATGCAATTGTTTTACATTCCGCTGCTATACTCTTAAAATTGCATGTGTAGATTAATTACTTGACTTGTGCTAAGTTGTTAAAATCTGCCAACACTTAAAATTGGGAAAAGGCTAGATTTTTATTTGCTCAAGTAGTATAATCACCCCCCTCTAGACATACTTTCAATCCTACAAGTGCTATCAGAGCTTTGGTCTCCATTTTCTTTGATTTCCATAGCTTTTGGTGATCATATCCTTGGTTTCACAACCTAGGAGAGTATGGCGTCTAGCAAGGGAAATTACCACCGTAGAGGTCCTTACTTTGATGTTACTAATTTTGCTAGTGGGAAGCATAAGATGGAAATGCATATTCTTGGACATAACCCTGCCATTTGGGTTATTGTGTGAATTGGCTTGCAAGGTGAATTCTTTGATGGGAGAGAACCAAACCGTGAAGCTACCGCAGAAGAGATGAAGATGCTGCAATACAATGCTCAAGCTTGTGATATTCTCTTCAATGGATTGTGCCCCAAAGAATTCAACAAAATATGCCGTCTTGAGAATGCAAAGGAAATTTGGGATAGTTTGATTGATATGCACGAAGGTACCGACTCCGTCAAGGAATCCAAATTGTATGTGCTTCAAAGTCAACTTGACAAGTCCAAAATGAAGGATGGTTAAGGTGTCGCTGAAATGTACTCTAGGCTTGTTGTCATCACAAATGAGATTGCCGGCCTAGGAAGTGAAGAGATGACCAACATATTCATCATCAAGAAGATCATAAGAGCCTTGGATGGAAAATATGATACCATGTGCACATTGATCCAAATGATGCTCAATTACAAAGATCTCAAGCCAACGGAAGTCATTGGAATAATTGTTGCTCATGAGATGTCACTTAAGGACAAGGAAGAGCTCCACAACAAGTCAAGTGGTGCTTACAAAGCCTCATGTGACGCTCCCACATCATCAAGTGAGAAACAAACCTTCAATGAAGAATTGAGCCTAATGGTGAAGAACTTCAACAAGTTCTACAATAGTAGAAGTAAGGAAAGAAGTTCCAAGTCAAGGTCCTACAATGACAAAAGATCTTCAAGTCATAACGTAATTGCTACAATTGTGGAAGACCCGGACACTACTCCAATGAGTATATGGCTCCCTACAAAAGAAGAGAAGATTCTCCTGAAAGAAGAAGAAGAAGAAGAAGAAGAGATGAACCACCACCTAGAGAGAGGAGTAGAGATGATCGTTATGAGCGAAGACCCTCTCGGAGAAGCAAGGATTCAGAAAGGAAGTACAAGTCCTCAAAGAGCTACACAAAACGAAGACATCAAGCTCATGTTGGTGAATGGGTATCCGGCTCCGACTCCGACAATCACTCCGAAATAAGTTACCACTTTGACTCCAAATATACTCAAGATGAAGGCGTTGCTAGTCTAGCACTTGTGTCAACCGACTCCTACGACATATTTGACTCACAAAATGAAGGAACTGGAAGATGCTTCATGGCTAAAGGCCCAAAGGTATCACACCCCGAGTATGTTGATTTCAATAGTGATGAATATGATTTGCTAGGTGATGATGATTTACTTGTTGACAACTCTAGTTATGAAAACTATGACAAACTTGCTATTAATCATGCTAATCAAGATAAAATGAATGACAATGATAAGAAGGAGATTGAGGGTCTAACTAAAGAACTAAACACCCTTAAGTTAGCTCATGAAACTACCTTGGAAGATCATCGAGAACTTTTAAAGACTCATGAGAAGCTACGCTTTGAAAAGCTCAACCTTGAGCAAGAGCATGAGTTCTTAAAGGCAATCAATCATGATCTTCGCAAGAAAAGTTCCTCTTAGATTGCCAAGCATTTACTCTTGTCTACTTACATGCCACAAGTTAAATCTAGCAACAAGAACAAGAAAGATTCTTCTTCTAGTAGTAACAATAATCATGCTAAAACCAATATTGTTGCTTCTAGTAGTTCTCTTGATTCCACTAATGATTCTCTTAGCCAAGTTACACTTGAGCAAGAAAATAACTTATTGAAGGGAATTATAGGGAAAGGTTTTTACAAGAGTCTTGCCGAAAGTAAGAAATTTGAGGAAATTGTACGCAAGCAAGGAAGACACCGGAAGAATCAAGGTGTTAGTTTTGAACAAAAGTTCAATGCCAATGGAGTTGAGTGGGAAGAAGATCAATACCCGAAGACAAAGTTTGTTCCCCAACAAGAGACGTGTGATCCTAATTCTTTCCAAGGAGAACAAGCTCAAGATGATATTCCACCACAAGACCATAAGCTAAAGGGCAAGGACAAGCTTCAAGAGGAGATTGATGCATTTGAAGAAGCCGCTAAGGCATTGGTCAAGTGGGTTCCCAAGACTACATCAAGTTCTACTTCATCAAGTACGACTACAACTCCAAGGATTCCCATCAAGATGGTGTGGATCCCGAAGAAGAAGAACTAGAGAGTTCTTGAGGGTGACTCCGCCAACATACTTCACTCATATCATTTTGGCAAGGACAAGTACAAACAACTTCCATATCTTGCACTAGTTCAAGGAGTCACAAACCCTCTTGTTGGTAAGACAAGGGACAAGGTAACCTAATGCATTCATGGACATCATCTCATGTGAATATCACTCTATGTCTATGGATATCCTTGTTTGTTCCTTGTGGGACTAACCCATGTAGGTATTAAAAGTGAAACTCACTCCAAAGGATTGCTCCGAATGATCTACATCAACTTTGAGCACCTGCATCTTCAACACCTACATGAAGTCATCATCGACAAAACCCAAGGTTAGTTCATCCTTCCTAGGGGGATATCACATCTAGGGGGAGCTTTACTCTAATCAATTGAGCAAAAGCAACTCTAATGATGTGAACACAACAATGCATTATGTAAAAGTGGTAACCCCACTTGTGCTTAAAAGATGAGCGTGACCTACGATCAAATGTTCTCATTTGACTCCTCAGTCAATATACTCATATATAGATGACCTAGTCATCGCCAAATTGCTTGATAGATGCTAGAGTGATTGTGCATGCTTTGTGACATATTTCATTTGCCATCTTATTGTGTGAGCATGTTGGTTCCATATTTTACTCATTCGAGGACATCCATTTGTTGCCTTGATTGTTTGGATTTTTCTCTTTTGCCAAATGGATGGAAAAGAATGCCTAAGGACTTCCTATAGCTATATATGCTTTTCTCGTCTCAAACTATATCCGTGCTACATCACAAAGTTTGATCAAGTCAGATTCGAACCACTCTGTGTGAGGAGCACTCGAAGTCCCCGTTTCGTCATGGACTTAAACTTCCAAATCCTCTTTGTGCATTTCGGTATGAGCGAGTCGTCCACTTCGGTCACACCGAGATCACTAAGTTGATCTAGGTTTTCAATCTCGGTGCAACCGATTTGAACTTTTCGGTCACACCAAGTTGCAGTAACCACTTGCGATTCTGCATCTCGGTGCCACCGAGTTGTTCCACTCGGTCACACCGATAGGGTTGGGATATATATACCCATGGGTGAGATTTTGGAAATTTCTTCAAACTCCTCAGCCCGCCCGTGTGTCCTGCTCTGCCTCCTCGGGTCTCCGGATCATCTCCTCGCCGCTAGTGACATCGCGCCGCTGGTCTCCATCGCTGTCAACGAAACTCTGCTCCACCATTGTCGCTGTAGCGAACTCCCGCCGAACTAGGGTATGGGTTCGACCCTTGTGCTATTCTTTTACCTCTGATTCATAGCACATTGTTTTGCCATGATCCTTACCACGTATGCAAACACTCTATCCATTGAAAACATCCTTTAGGTTAGATTTGATTTGAAAATTTAGGGTTAGGTCTCTGCCGAACTCATCTTGGACCAACCGAGGTGTAGAAATCGGTCTCACTGATTTGGCTTAGGCCATAGCACTTGCAATTTTTGGTCCGACCGAAAACTGCAAATCGGTGTGACCGAGTTCGATTCTCTGTGAAACCCTAGCAGTCTTGGTGCCACCGAACTGGGACTCGATCTGACCGAGTTCACTAGTTTAGGTTCCAAAAGCTGCTTCGGTATCACCGAGTTTACAAATCGGTAGCTCCTAAATGCTTTCTATGGAGAACTAAAACTAAGTTTTTAAGTCATCTGTTTTGCAAAAACTCTGCACTTTGTGATTCTCATCCACTCAATCTCATCTACATCTATTCACAGGGTCTGCTGTCAGTGATTTTGCAGAGATGTCTGATCAGAGTGACAGTCAGAACAAGTCTGAGGAGCATGTGCAGCTGAGTGAGGGTTCAGATACCTCGAGCACTTCTGATGATGGCAGCAGGAGCACTCCGAACAACTTGCCAAAGGCAGCCAACAGATCTAGGAAGAAGAGAACCTCAGAATCTGAGGATGAGGATTATGTTGCCACCGAGGAGGAAGTAAGCTCCAAGAAGAAGGTGCTGAAAAAGGAGTATGGCATAGCTGCTACAGTTAAGCCAGGAATGAATAAGAAGGCTCCAACAAAGAGAATTCCTATGTCTAAGGCTAGAGCCTCTACTCAAGAGACATTAGAGTTCACTCTTGGACCCAAAGAAGGTGGAGAAGGCAAGAAAAGGAAGGAGAGGGTCAAGAAGACCATTGCTAGAGTCATTGGCAAGCCCTCCATGATGAGAGATCCCTCTGAAGAAGAGGAAGATGATGCTGCACCAGCACCCAAAGCTCAGAAGCTTATGGGAGATGCTATAAAGTCAGGGGCTGCTCCATCAAATCCCAAGACAGCTCCCAAAGCTCTAGCTCAGAAGCCCAGTAAGCCCAAGAGGAACACCAGAAGTATACCTGCTGAAGAAAATAACAAGGCCCCAGTGCCTCAGGTTGAAGAAGATGATGAGTCTATTATTTTGAGAAAATTAAAGCCCAAGATTCCAGACCACAATGATGCTCATCCAGTCGTTGAGAACATGCACCTCAGGAAAGATTCAGGACTGGGATTGTGGAGAGAGTCTGATCCTTATGCTGTGAGGAGGAGGACTGCAGTTGACCACCGGTTACATACAAAGGAACAACAAGATTTTTATGAAACTATTTTGCTGGACAAGAAGCCCATTGTTTGTGACATGAGATGGGTCGATTGGGAATACATCCAGGAGAATGAAAATCACTTTCCAGGAGTTTATGGAAGCTTCAAAGCATGTGGAGTAGATGAGTTTTTTGGATAGAAGCTCACAAAATGGAAAGATGGGCTGATCATGCAGTTTTACTCCACTGCTCACTTTTACCCAGACAGGAAGATCATATGGATGTCAGAAGGTACTAGGTACCAATCCACAGTTGAAGAATGGGCAAAATTGATAAATGCCCCAGAAGAACATGAAGATGACTTGTATGTGTATGCCAAGAAGAAGAAGGACCACAACACTATGGCTAACATGTACAAGGAGATCCCAGATAAAGCTTTGGAGACTCACAAGCTTGGATCTGTACATTTCTTATTGTCTAGTATGCCTACTATCAACTGGATCCTAAGGCACACTCTGCTACCCAAGTCAGGAGATCACAAGATGATCAGAGGGCAATCTATCAACCTGCTACAACTTTTTGATGTCCCTCAGAAGTTTAGGGTCATAAGTTTGATTGTAGAGACAATCAAGAGGACTGCTGCTGACCAGAAGAAAAGTTGTGGGTATGCTCCACACATTCAGGAGATCATCAACTCCAAGATGGGCACAGGAACATATCTGTTGGATAAGGAGCATTGAGGGAGTCCTGGATTAGGGGGTATCCGGACAGCCGGATTATATCCTTTAGCCGGACTATTGGACTATGAAAATACAAGATTGAAGACTTCGTCACATGTCCGGATGGGACTCTCCTTGGCGTGGAAGGCAAGCTTGGCAATACGGATATGTAGACCTCCTTCCTTGTAACCGACTCTGTGTAACACTAGCCCCCTCCGGTGTCTATATAAACCGGAGGGTTTTAGTCTGTAGGACAACATGCAATCATACCATAGGCTAGCTTCTAGGGTTTAGCCTCTCTGATCTCGTGGTAGATCAACTCTTGTACTAATCATATTGTCAAGAATAATCAAGAAGGACGTAGGGTTTTACCTCCATCAAGAGGGCCCGAACATGGGTAAAACATCGTGTCCCCTGCCTCGTGTTACCATCCGCCTTAGACACATAGTTCGGGACCCCCTACCCAAGATCCGCCAATTTTGACACCGACATTGGTGCTTTCATTGAGAGTTCCTCTGTGTCGTCGTCATTAGGCTTGATGGCTCCTTCGGTCATCGATAGCGATGTAGTCCAGGGTGAGACTTTTCTCCCCGGACAGATCTTTGTATTCGGCGGCTTCGCACTACGGGCCAACTCGCTTGGCCATCTGGAGCAGATCGAGAGTTATGCCCTGGCCACTAGGTCAGGTTAGGAAGCTTAAATTACATGGCCGACATCTGCGGAGACTTGATCTTTGACGGATTGGATCCCCGGCCGAGTACACCACACTGTCACGATGGGCATGGTTTAGCTCTACCGTCGGACAGTGTGCAGGAGATCGCACCGGCAACCGCTCCGACCCTCAATTCGGAGCCGATTGCGCCATCCACGGACAAGGGGATAGACCCCGCCACGGAGGCCGCATTCTCAGCGGCGATCGAGCCGAATATCGACCTTACCCTTCACGAGAGCCGTCACGCCAAATTGCCAGATTCTTCCCCGGCAACGGACTCTGAACCACCTGCGCCCGTGCCTATCGAATCCGACTGGGCGCCGATCATGGAGTTCACCTCCGCAGATATCTTTCGGCACTCGCCCTTCGGCGACATGCTGAACTCATTAAGGTATCTCTCCCTGTCAGGAGAGTCCTGGCCGAACTATGTTCGGCAGGATTGGGATGCGGATGACGAAGAAATTCGCCGCCCACCCACCACCCACTTAGTATCCACTGTCGACAATTTGACCGACATGCTCGACTTCGACTCCGAAGACATCGACAGTATGGACGACGATGCGGGAGACGAAGAGGAACCACTGCCCATAGGGCACTAGACAGCCACCTCATCATATGATATATACATGGTGGACACACCCACAGAAGGCAATGGCGACGGGACAGCGGAGGATGACCCCTCCAAGAAGCAACCCAAGCGCCGACATCAGCGGCGCCGCTCTAAGTCTCGCCAAGGCAAAAGAGGTGACACTGGCACAGGAGATAATAGCACTCCGCATAGTGCCGAAGACGACAACAATCCCCTCCAGCAAGATTTAGAGCAGGAGGATGGAGAAGCCAGCCCTCACGACAGAGCGGCAGATGGAGAGGCGGAGGATGATAATTACATGCCTCCCTTCAAAGACGAGGCAAGCCTCGACGATGACGAATTTGTCGTACCGGAGGATCCCGCCAAGCAAGAGCGCTTCAAGCGCCGGCTTATAGCCACGCCAAATAGCCTTAAGAAAAAGCAGCAGCAGCTTCAAGCTGATCAAGATTTGCTAGCTGACCAATGGACTGAAGTCCTTGTGGCCGAGGAATATGAATCGAACGCCCCTCCAAGAGTTACCCAAAGCGCAGGTTGCTACCCCGACTGGAGGAAGAAGCATTAAAACATACATCTCCAGCATATGACGCGGCTGATCGGCCACCTCATGGCCGCGACAGAGAGGCATTTCAGCCAAAAACTCAGCCCGCACCCCGACGCCACTCAAATAAAAATGACAAGGCATGGGGAAACACGCTAGACCTGCGAGATGTATTGGAGGACAAAGCAAAACACGCAAGATCGATCTATGGATCACAAGGGCGCGCCACTTCGCGAGACGATAACCGTCACGCCGGATACAGTAAAAGTAAATCCGGTCGGGCCGCACACAGCAGACAAGACTCATTCGAGCTGTGTCGCGACATAGCCCACTACAGACGCGCCACACACCCCATATGCTTCACACACGAAGTAATGGATCACCAAATCCTAGAGGGTTTCAAACCCGTAAATATCGAATCATACGACAGCACAACAGATCCTGCGGTATAGATTGAGGACTTCCTCCTGCACATCCACATGGCCCGCGGTGACGATCTACACGCCATCAAATACCTCCCACTCAAGATCAAAGGGCCAGCTCGGCATTGGCTCAACAGCCTTCCAGCAGAATCCATCGGCTGTCAAGTGTTCTGAGCAGTAGTGCTGGGCTAGCAGGACTCCGGTGAACCGGGCTGTAGCGGACTACTATGGCTCAAGGAAGCACTAGACTACATTTCCCCATAAGAGAGGCTGCCAAGGATAAACAACTAGATTGGCGGATCCCACACATAGCAATACACGTCACACGTATGCATAACATGCAAGTATGTGCTGTACAACATGGCATCACAACATAATGCAACTCATATAGATAAAGGCCCAGGAGAGCCACATAGCATTAAATACAAACAGGGGTCACATGACCCATCATTCAGAGCATACAAGCAACGGAAGCATTACATGTCTGAGTACAGACGACTACAAAAGAAAAAGGCTGAGAAGCCTGACTATCTACAAGTCCCTCCAAGGTACAAGATCGTAGCTGAGGTAACAAGCTACTCGTCGAAGTCCAAGCGGTACTACTAGTGAGACAGATGTCTCACCTGCAAAACATAAATAAAGCAAACGTGAGTACAAAGGTACTCAGCAAGACTTACATCAGTTCCTATCATACATGCGTTTGTATCAAGAAGGTAATGTGGGGTTTAGTTGCAGCAAGCCAGCTTTGACTCAGTGGCTATTTTGTTCTACGACAATGAGAAACTTCTTTGAGGTGAGGCAGCGCACACACGTCCACTAATCACCACATCAATACACTACTATGGATTCATCCCCGTCTCTCCTACAAGAAGGCCATCCATAGCACTCACACTTGTCTTGAGCATTTTAGAGTATCCACTTTAAGTTGTCTATGTACCACATAAGCATCCAAGAAGTCCATAACCGAGGACACGGCTATTCGAATAGATCATGATAACCCTGCAGGGGTGTACTTCTTCGCACACGCTCTCACCACTTATCACCATATACACGTCATGTATCTTGGCAACCTTCAAGCGGAAGCCTGGCGAGGGTGTCGGCCACGACCTTACTAACCACGCAAGACTCTAGTCCAGGTTTATCGCCTATTTGGGTTCCATCCGCAAGGAGATCCGGTCGGGGTGTCGCTCGCGGCCCCAAACGATGTGAGCAGGGTTCCCAAGCCCACCATCCGGGTGCCACTTGGTACACCGTGCCACCTGTGCCTAGTCTGTCCCGAGCCCACCCTGCCGGGTGCCACTCAGTAGAAAAAATAGCACTACCTACAAACACCAGAAACTAGTTGCAACTCCTGGACAGAGTTCAAGGCGGTTAATAAGCCGAGAGAGCTTGGAGCGCCCGGAGCCCAATGTGTGGTAGTAGCTAGTCATTGGACAACTTACACAGAACTCAGTTCTTAAGGATAGTCCCAATGAGACAACCCACCATGTACTCCTACATGGCCTCTCACCGCTACCTTTACCAAATCGTGTTCACACGCTTAACTCTTAGCACCGGAACATATCAGAACACTCCAATTCATTCCCGATGAATCAGACCTGACAGAACTCTAAGCAATAGCAGGCATGGCATGGTAGGAACACAACATGGCTCAAACAACTCCTACACATGCTAGTGGGTTTTAACTATTTACTGTGGCAATGACAGGTCATGCAGAGGAATGGGTTCAACTACCGCAACATAAAGTAGCGGTTGAATCGTTATTGTCCTAATGCAATAAATGAGAGCAGGAGCGAGAGAGTAGGGTTGTATCGGAATGAACAAGGGGGGTTGCTTGCCTGGTAGATCAACAAGGGGGGCACTGCTCCACTGATAGGTGCTCCCGAACACTTTCTGGAGCTGGACCTATCGAGAAGGAACGGTGTCAAAAATCAAACACAAGTATATGCAACAATATGATGTATGATCATGGCATGAATATGTGATGTTGTTTGAGTTAAAGCACCTAACATTTATTTGGTTGAAGTCCATTTGAGCCAAGGGTTCAAATACAACTCCAAATTAAGCTCTTAAATATGCCATAAGTGTGTTTTCATACATACAACATGTATAGGTTGGTTTGTCATGCATGAAAATGGTACAGATGGATAGATTGAATTTTTCAGATCATTTTTCATATATAAAATGTTTCAATCTGAGCTATGGTTGAATTTCTATGAATTTTTTAAGTTTATATCATTTTCTAGAATTTCCTAATTTATTTTAATACCAGAAAATGATATATTGCGTCAGCATGACAGCAGCATTGCGTCAGCAGGTCAAAGGCGCTGACCAAGTCAAACCTGACGTGTGGGGTCCACACATTAGTGTCATAGTTAGTTAACAGAGTTAATTAGATATTAAACTAATCCTAACAGAAACATTAGCAGGGTCGGGCCCCACCTGTCATTGACCCTGGGTAGTCAAACCCCAGGTCAAGTGGGGCATTAGACCGGTCAACCCCACTGGCATTTAGCCGCCGGTGAGGCCGAACGCGGTGGAGGGGCTCGGGATCACCGTTCCGGCGACCAAAAGGACGGCGGAGAGCACCGGGGCGTAGCCCGTGCTCTCCCGCATCTAGTGGGGTAGATAGGAGGAGGCGGGGTGGCCGGAGCTCGCCGGAGCACGGGTTCGGGCGGAATCGAGCTACGGGGCATGGCAGGGGCTGCGGAGGGCCTCTACGGCCTCCTGGTGTCACCAGGAGCAAGGTGACGCAGGCGGGAGCGGCTGGCTCGGCCTGTGGCCACGGTTACCCTTCAAAGGGGTAACCCGAAGGTAAGCTTTGTCGCCAATTTCATAAGCCACTTCCTTATGACTATGGTCATACTAGCTCTTTTGACGAGATTGGGCTGTTTTCAAATTCTCACGAATGATGCGAACTTGCTCTTCTGCCTCCTGGATCATATCCTGTCCAAAGAATTGTCTTTCACCGGTTTCTGACGAGTTCAATGGTGTTCGACATCTTCGTCCATACAGAACCTCAAAAGGAGCTTTCTTGAGGCTGGATTGGTAGCTGTTGTTATAAGCAAACTCGGCGAAGGGAAGACACTTCTCCCAATCCATACCAAATGATATAACACAAGCCCTAAGCATGTCTTCGAGAATTTGGTTGACCCTTTCCACCTGACCACTTGAATGAGGGTGGAAAGCGGTACTAAAGGAAAGATGGGTGCCCATGGCAGTTTGGAAACTCTCCCAGAAATGAGAAGTGAAAAGACTACCATGGTCTGAATTGATCTCTAGTGGAACACCAGGAAGTGACACTATTCGAGAAATATATAAGTCAGCGAGCTGACTAGCAGTGATACTCTCTCAAACAGGTAGGAAGTGAGCCACTTTGGAAAGACGATCAATGACTACGAAGATAGTATTATTCCCTCTCTTGGTCCTGGGAAAGCCGGTGATGAAGTCCATACCAACTTTATCCCATTTCCACTCAAGAATAGCTAAAGGTTGAAGGGTGCCAGCAGGTCTCTGATGCTCTGCCTTCACGCGACGACAAACGTCATAGTTAGCAATAAATTGAGCAATTACTCTCTTCATCCTAGTCCACTAGAACCTTTGGCGTAGGTCCTGATACATCTTAGTACTACCGGGATGAATCGTGAGAGGAGATTCATGCACCTCCTTAAGGATTAATTGTTGAAGATGTTGATTCTTGGGAACCACCAAGCGACTCTCAAAGAAAAGAACACCACGATCATCTATAGAGAAACTACCACCTACTCCTTTGTTAATGTTTCTCTTGATCCGGGAAATTCCCATATCTTGCTTCTGAGCAGAGATGTTCTGATCCACAAGAGTAGGTTTCGCCACCAAGGTAGAAAGGAATCCATGAGGAGCAATGTGAAGGTTAAGTTTACATAATTCCTCATGGAGAAGTGGTTGGCCCAGCTGCAACATCAGATTGTTGCAATAGGACTTACGACTTAGCGCATCAGCCATGACATTCCCCTTGCCTGGGGTGTAGGTAATCCCTAAGTCGTAATCTGAGATCAACTCCAACCAACGTCTTTGCCTAAGGTTCAAATCTGGTTGGGTGAAGATATACTTGAGACTCTGGTGGTCGGTGTAAATCTCGCAACGTTTACCGAGAAGGTGATGTCGCCATGTCTTAAGTGCATAGACTACGACTGCAAGCTCTAGATCATGTGTAGGATAATTCTCCTCATGTGGATGCAACTGTCGAGATGCATAGGCAATCACATGGCGATCTTGCATAAGAATACAACCTAGTCCCTATCGTGAGGCGTCACAGTAGATAACAAAGTCCTTAGTGAAATCCGGTGGCACAAGTATGGGAGCAGAAGTCAGGCGTCTTTTCAGTTCCTGAAAACTGTGCTCACACTATGGGGACCACTCAAACTTTTTATCTTTCTTAAGAAGTTCCGTGAGAGGTTTGGCCACTTTGGAGAAGTTCTCAATGAAGTGGCGACAATAACTGTCTAGACCAAGGAAACTCCTAACTTGCTTAACTGTTTCAGGCGGAGTCCAATCAAGAACGTCCTGAACTCTCTCGGGATTGATGGCAATGCCCTTACCAGATATCACGTGGCCTAGGTAGGTCACTTCTAGCAACCAAAATTCACACTTGAAGAACTTGGCATAAAGGCGGTGCTCTTTGAGTTTTCCTAGCACAAGTCTAAGATGTTCGGCATGCTCTTCCTCGTTCTTCGAGTAAATAAGGATATCATCGAGGTAAACCACGATGAACTTATCTAAGTACTCCATGAAGATCGAGTTCATCAAGCGGGAGAATGTAGCCGGAGCATTAGTTAGACCGAAGGACATGACAGTGTACTCATACTGGCCATAACGAGTGACAAAAGCCGTCTTAGGAATGTCCCCATTTCTGATCTTGATTTGGTGGTAGCCTAACCTGAAATCCATCTTGGAAAAAACTGAGGATACAGCGAGCTGATCATACAAATCTTTGATCCTGGGGAGCGGATACTTGTTCTTTACCGTGACCAAATTAACAGGACGATAATCTACAACCATCCGGTCCGTACCATCCTTCTTCTTGACAAAGAGGACGGGGCAAGCCCAGGGAGAAGAACTAGGACAGATGAAACCCTTTTGCAAGGATTCATCGAGTTGTTTCTTAAGCTCGGCTAGTTCTAAGGGTGCCATCTTGTAAAGTCTCCTAGTGATTGGAGCGGTTCCTGGGATAAGATCTATGACAAATTCTACATCTCTGTCAGGTGGAATGCCTGGCAGTTCCTCTGGAAAGACATCCGGAATGTCAAGGACTACCGGGATATCTTCAAGGTCTGGAAGAGGGTTGGCATTAAGAGAATAGAGCTGACGCTTTGCAACTCTGGTGGAGACAGCGACTATCTTGCCAGATGGATGTGTGAGCTGAACAGACCTGGTGTAACAATCAATCTTGGCATAATGAGCTTTCATCTAGTCCATACCCAAGATGATGTTAATATCTGTAGACTTGAGGGCTATAAGTGATGCAAGGAATACAAGTCTGTCGACAAGGATTTCATTACCATGGCTTACACTAGAAGTTTGCCATTTGGATCCAGGAGTTTGAATTACTAGTGGAGAGGGCATATCACAAAAGGATACGTTGTGCAAGCTAGCATAACTTTCGAAAATGAAGGAATGAGATGCTCCGGTATCAAACAGAACCGAAGCTGGATGAGAGTTGACAAGGAGTGTACCAAGAACGACATCCGGATCATCATGAGCGTCTTTAGCTGAGACGTGATGCACACATCCACGTTCAGTGGGAGCTGACTTGACACTAATCATCTTGCGTGATGGCTTACCACGACCAACAGACTTCTCAGGCTGGGGTGGAGCATAGTTGGTTTGAGAGCAGTCACATGCATAGTGTCCTGGCTCTCTGCATGTGAAGCAAGTCCCTGAAGTAGGACGTGGGCCCCCATTGACAAGCGGTCTACCAATAGGTCTGGCTGGAGCATATGACTGAACTGGGTGAGGCGCCACAGAAGATGGCCTCAGTGAATATCCGGGTGGAAGAGCGGAGTTCGGAACCCAAATCCGGCGCTTCTGCGAACTAGAACCGGAGGAAGAAACCAAATCACAGGTGTGCTTACGAGACTCCTCGTAAGTGAGCTGAGCTGTCTCTGCATTAATGGCCTTATTCACAAGAGCCTGGAAGGTATTGCAATGGTGCAAGTGGAGATCACGACGCAACTTGGGGTTGAGACCCTTCCGGAATCTAGCCTGCTTCTTGGCGTCTGTGGACACTTCTTCTGTAGCATAGCGGGCGGGGTTCTCAAACTCTCTACTATAAGCATCAATAGCCATCTTACTCTGAGTGAAACTACAGAACTCTTCTCTCTTGCGGTCAATGAGAGCCTGAGGAATGTGATGCTCGTGAAAAGCCTCGGTGAAATCTCTCCAGGTGGTTATCTGGCCAGCTGGAAGCATAGCCTCATAGTTCTGCCACCAAATACTAGCAGGACCTTCCAAATGATAAGCAGCGTAGGTGACCCTGTCACTTTCAGCTACGTTCGCTGAACGCAGCTTGTGTGTGATACTATGGAGCCAGTCATCTGCATCGAGTGGTTCAATGGAATGATGGAAGGTAGGTGGTTTCAGACCAATGAAATCATAGATGGACGCTGACTCTTTGTGCTGACGGGAGGTGTTCTCCTCAATACGTGCTAACAAGTGGTTAGACTCTCGCTTGTTCTTCTCCATCTCTAACATGAACTCTGCCAATGAAGGCTGGTCGGGAGGATCCTCATCCCTACCATCTCCGGGGTTCCGGCTACGAGCAACAAAACTTCGGTTAACTGACGACATCCTGAAGAACCAACCAAGGAAACAAAGGATGGATTCAGCATCATCATAAGGATGTAGATTATAGTACGAGGAAAAATACTATCTCTTGAACTCCTAGGACAATTCCCGCAGCATAACAGCAGTAAAATGCTCGAAATGAGACATTCTGCCAAAGACGGGGTAGCACCATACTCAACATCATCACTCAAGGTTCTGGGATATTACTAAACAGGCTACACCGGAGGTACTCAAACTGGCATATGACTCAGATCAACCAAACCTTAGAGACTATGGAGTAGTAACACGTGATCCTGATAGACGGAAGAGAAAGCCTAGTTCCTTAACCCCGTAGGAAAGATAGGATGACTCAGATCAGAAGGCATGAGGCATAAGGAGTAAAAAGAGCCTTATGTTCCCTTCCACAATCAATTCCCCTATATAGCTAAAGAATTTCTAGACTCAACTTTGACCAGGTTGGCTTGGTAATCCTACAGTCAGTTAGGCTCTGATACCAAAGCTGTCGGGACCCCGATTCTACGTCACACCGATCTAGCATGTAACACCTCATATCACTTTGCGGCCTCACGCACGGTATCCCCACGGGTGTCGCCTTACCATGGCCCGGGACCGTTTGCGCCTTTTGGCTCACTTATATGATAGTGTCGCTAGCATCCATATGACAGAGAACCCGGGCCGACATGGCTAGTCGTGAACCCAAAGCGGCATAGACCTATGGAGATAGGCATACATGAATCACATCGAGCATGTCGGTTAGCAGCGTATGAATCCGGGTTGTAGCACTGGGCTAACAGGACTCCGGAAGTCACTGCGTGACATTTCCCCGAAGGGACAGACATAGGAACGAAGTGGAACACATGTCGGCCAGTCAAGTGTTCTGAGCAGTAGTGCTGGGCTAGCAGGACTACAATGAACCGGGCTGTAGCGGACTACTATGGCTCAAGGAAGCACTAGACTACATTTCCCCATAAGAGAGGCTGCCAAGGATAAACAACTAGATTGCCGGATCCCACACATAGCAATACACGTCACACGTACGCATAACATGCAAGTATGTGCTGTACAACATGGCATCACAACATAATGCAACTCATATAGATAAAGGCCCAGAAGAGCCACATAGCATTAAATACAAACATGGGTCACATGACTCATCATTCAGAGCATACAAGCAACGGAAGCATTACATGTTTGAGTACAGACAACTACAAAAGAAAAAGGCCGAGAAGCCTGACTATCTACAAGTCCCTCCAAGGTACAAGATCGTAGCTGAGGTAACAAGCTACTCGTCGAAGTCCAAGCGGTACTACTAGTGAGACAGATGTCTCACCTGCAAAACATAAATAAAGCAAACGTGAGTACAAAGGTACTCAGCAAGACTTACATCAGTTCCTATCATACATGCATTTGTATCAAGAAGGTAATGTGGGGTTTAGTTGCAGCAAGCTAGCTGTGACTCAGTGGCTATCCTGTTCTACGACAATGAGAAACTTCTTTGAGGTGAGGCAGCGTACACGAGTCCACTAATCACCACATCAATACACTACTATGGATTCATCCCCGTCTCTCCTACGAGAAGGCCATCCATAGCACTCACACTTGTCTTGAGCATTTTAGAGTATCCACTTTAAGTTGTCTATGTACCACGTAAGCATCCAAGAAGTCCATAACCGAGGACACGGCTATTCGAATAGATCATGATAACCCTGCAGGGGTGTACTTCTTCACACACGCTCTCACCACTTATCACCATATACACGTCATGTATCTCGGCAACCTTCAAGCGGAAGCCTGGCGAGGGTGTCGGCCACGACCTGACTAACCACGCAAGACTCTAGTCCAGGTTTATCGCCTATTTGGGTTCCATCCGCAAGGAGATCCGGCCGGGGTGTCGCTCACGGCCCCAGATGATGTGAGCAGGGTTCCCAAGCCCACCATCCGGGTGCCACTTGGTACACCGTGCCACCTGTGCCTAGTCTGTCCCGAGCCTACCCTGCCGGGTGCCACTCGGTAGAAAAAATAGCACTACCTACAAACACCAGAAACTATTTGCAACTCCTGGACAGAGTTCAAGGCAGTTAATAAGCCGAGAGAGCTTGGAGCGCCTGGAGCCCAATGTGTGGTAGTAGCTAGTCATTGGACAACTTACACAGAACTCAGTTCTTAAGGACGGTCCCAATGAGACAACCCACCATGTACTCCTACATGGCCTCTCACCGCTACCTTTACCAAATCGTGTTCACATGCTTAACTCTCAGCACCAGAACATATCATAACACTCCAATTCATTCCCGATGAATCAGACCTGACATAGCTCTAAGCAATAGCAGGCATGGCATGGTAGGAACACAACATGGCTCAAACAACTCCTACACATGCTAGTGGGTTTTAACTATTTACTGTGGTAATGACAGGTCATGTAGAGGAATGGGTTCAACTACCGCAGTATAAAGTAGCGGTTGGATCGTTGTGCAATAAATGAGAGCAGGAGCGAGAGAGTAGGATTGTATCGGAATGAACAAGGGGGGTTGCTTGCCTGGTAGATCAACAGGGGGCACTGCTCCACTGATAGGTGCTCCCGAACACTTTCCGGAGCAGGACCTATCGAGAAGGAACGGTGTCGAAAATCAAACACAAGTATATGCAACAATATGATGCATGATCATGGCATGAATATGTGATGTTGTTTGAGTTAAAGCACCTAGCATTTATTTGGTTGAAGTCCATTTGAGCCAAGGGTTCAAATACAACTCCAAATTAAGCTCTTAAATATGCCATAAGTGTGTTTTCATACATACATCATGTATAGGTTGGTTTGTCATGCATGAAAATGGTACAGATGGATAGATTGAATTTTTTAGATCATTTTTCATATATAAATTATTTCAATCTGAGCTACGAGTGAATTTCTATGAATTTTTGAAGTTTATATCATTTTCTGGAATTTGCTATTTTATTTTAATACCAGAAAATGATATATTGCGTCAGCATGACAGCAGCATTGCGTCAGCAGGTCAAAGGCGCTGACCAAGTCAAACCTGACATGTGGGGTCCACACATCAGTGTCATAGTTAGTTAACAGAGTTAATTAGATATTAAACTAATCCTAACAGAAACATTAGCAGGGCCGAGCCCCACCTGTCATTGACCTTGGGTAGTCAAACCCCAGGTCAACTGGGGGGTTAGACCGGTCAACCCACCGGCGTTTAGCCGCCGGCGAGGCCGAACACGGCGGAGGAGCTCGGGGTCACCGTTCCGGCGACCAAAAGGACGACGGAGAGCACCGGGGCATAGCCCGTGCTCTCCCGCATCTAGTGGGGTAGATAGGAGGAGGAGGGGTGGCCGGAGCTCACCGGAGCGAGGCTCGCGGCGGCGGCCGGAGCACGGGTTCGGGCAGAATCGAGCTACGGGGCATGGCAGGGGCTACGGAGGGCCTCTATGGCCTCCGGGTGTCACCAGGAGGAAGGTGACGCGCGCGGGAGCGGCTGGCTCGGCCTCTGGCCACGGCGGCGCCATGGCCGGCGGCGAGGAGCTCGCGAGCGCGGTGGTTGAGCTAGCTGGACGGGGGAAACGAGCACGGGAGGAGGGGGAAATGAAGTAGAGCTCACGGCGGATCTAGCGGAGGCGTCAGCGAGCTCGAGGAAGCATTGGTGCGGCCGGAGCGTCGTCGGCGATCTCGGGCAGCCGGTGGCGAAGACGATGGCGATGGCAGCGATGGAGGCCGTCCGAAGGTGCGTGGCTCGACGAGGAGGTAGCCGGCGATGTGGCGGAGGTTCCGAGCACGACGGGGAGGCGAGGCCGTGGCGGTGGGCGCGGCAACGGCGTGCGGCGGCGACGGAGCCGCTCGTTGCGTGCGAGGGAGAGAGAGTAGAGGAGGGGATGGGGATGAAGTAGAGCGAGAGAGAGACGGGGGGTAGCGTGGCGACGCCAGAGGCGTCCAGGCCGTGGAGGGGGCGAGGCAGGCAGGCAGGAGGTGGCCGGCGCGTGCACGCGCGCGTCGGGCACACGCACGCCGTCCTCCTGGCAGGAGGTAGGCGATTACTTGGCCTGGGCCAACAGTGCTGGGCCGGCACAGGTAAGGCCCAGGTGTGTCATTCTCTCTCTGTCTTTTATTTTCTTTTTGTTTTCTATTTTCCGACATTTGTTTTGATTTGATAAAAAATACCACATCATTTTATTTAATTTTGACAATTTTTGCAGGGCGTAAGGGATTCTTCCAAAACCCCTCACCAAAATTCAGAATTATTGGACAATATTTCATATATATATAAATATTTATCCAATGCAAATAATTACTGGATTAACTCCAAATGTCCAAAATAAATATTTATGAGTTCCTTAAAATATTGGTTTGATTTTTACCTCTGACCAATATTTCCAGAGAGCAACATGAACATTTTCTTGGACCTTTTTGGAGAAATTTTTATCTGGATTATTTCCAGAAATGATTCTGAGGGTTTCACAAATCCCCATTTCAAATTTGAAGTGAATTTAAACATGATGCACAAATGGCTAGCTGGTCTAGGTCATACTATAACTAGGGATGTGACACTTGGCAATACGGGTATGTAGATCGCCTTCCTTGTAACCGACTCTGTGTAACCCTAGCCCCCTCCAGTGTCTATATAAACCGGAGGGTTTTAGTCTGTAGGACAATATACAATCATACCATAGGCTAGTTTCTAGGGTTTAGCCTCTCTGATCTAGTGGTAGATCAAGTCTTGTACTACTCATATTATCAAGAATAATCAAGCAGGACGTAGGGTTTTACCTCCATCAAGAGGGCCCGAACCTGGGTAAAACATCGTGTCCCCTGCCTCCTGTTAACATCCGCCTTAGACGCATAGTTTGGGACCCCCTACATGAGGTCCGACAAGCATCTACCCCTGTATCCTGATTTTGAAGATAATATTGTTGTGATGAATGAGGAGGAACCATCATCTGTTCAAGCACATGAGAAGAGAGCCAAATCAAAGGCTGAGAAAGCTACCAAGATACCAAGTGTTGAAGAGGCATCTCAAGTTTTCCTGAAGAGCAAGCAAGATCAACTTGCATATTTGATCCAGTCTACACTTAGGATTTAGATGGGCTTGGCCACCCTAACTCAAAACTAGGAGAGCTTGGAGAGGATCATAGAGACCAAATTTTATGATCTTGATCTGAGGGTAACTCAGATTCAAATAGCAGTTGAGAAGCTTCAGGAGGAAGCAGAAGGGAAGAGAGGCAAGGCAACCACAGATGCATTTCAGCGAGTGCCAAGGAGTCAGAGGTCTGCTGTCGTGCTAGTGATACATTCTAGAGCTACAACATCAGCACCAGCAGCTATAGCTCCAGTGCCACCTCCAGCAGCCACTCCACCAGCTCCAACTACATCAACATATGCCTTCGTCCTTGGAGTTCTCCCTACACCACCTCCCGAAGACCAAGCCTGAGAGACGCATAGCACTATGCATATTTGAACTTTTTGGTAACTTGTTGCCAAAGGGGGAGAAATATGTATAGATCATAGGCTTCGAGAGAGTGTTTAGATGATACTATCTTTGCCTTTGGTTGAACTTTTTATTGTGTGAGATACTTGTGTGATCATGTGATTGATCATTTGCTACCTTAATGCTTGTTTATATGATACTATCTTTTATATCCATATATGATCATTCACTTGCTTGGTGATGAGTGCATGCTTTTAATTTCTATCATTTTGAGCACTCCACCAAGATGTATGTGACATGGAACAGTAACCCATGATCCTAATCGATTGTGCATTTGCATTGAAAAGCAATTTTTAAATAATGCACAAATTTAGGGGGAGCTCTTGCTTATCACATAGTTCTCCAAGCGACGATGTTTTTCAATCTTATTATCTTTTGTCGAAGCTTTGATCTATATGTTGTCATCAATTACCAAAAAGGGGGAGACTGAAAGTGCAACTATCCCTGGGTGGTTTTGGTAATTCCTAACAACATATAGCCCATTGAGCTAATGCTATTTCAAGATAAATATTTCAAGAAAGCTCAATTTTCGGCATGGCATGGATTAGAAAGTGGACCCATCAAAATACTAAGAACACATGTTGGCTCAAGCTCAAGACTTTACATTTTACTTTTAGTGATCCAAGATAACATTGAGTCCATAGGAAAAGCCAGTACTATTAAAAGGGGATGAGGTGTAGCTTAATGAGTTACTTGCTCAAAATGCTTAGTGATATGCTCCAAAACCCTAAACTACTTTCTCATATCCACATATGTCCCAAACAAAAAATCAAACTCGGCCCCACCAAAATTTCCTACCTGGCGCCACCGAGTTCACTTGACATAGCCACTGCCACAAACCCTAGTCATTTCGGTCTCACTAATAGGGATCTCTGTTTCCCTTCATAACGTTTCCGTCCAACCAAGATGAGCGATCGGTCCCTCCGAGATTGCAATGCAAACTCTGTGTTTCCCCTTCGTAACGTTTCGGTCTAACCAAGATGAGGGAATCGGTCCCACCGAGTTTGCCTCACCAACTCTCTGTTTTCCTATTACCAAAATCGGTCCACTGAGTTTGTGTAATCGGTCTCACCGAGATTAAGTTATGCCCTAACCCTAATGGAATCGGTCCCACCGAAAATCCTAACGTTCACATTTTGAACTAAATCGGTCTGACCGAGTTCCATGATTTTGTCACACCGAGTTCGGTGATTTGTGTGTAACGGTTAGATTTTGTGTGGATGCTATATATACCCCTCCACCCACTCTTCATTCGTGGAGAGAGCCATCAGAACATGCCTACACTTCCAACATACATTTTCTGAGAGAGAACCACCTACACTTGTGTTGGGGTCAAGATATTCCATTCCAACCACATAAATCTTGATCTCTAGCCTTCCCCAAGTTGCTTTCCACTCAAACCCTCTTTCCACCAAATCCAATCCTATGAGAGAGAGCTGAGTGTTGGGGAGACTATCATTTGAAGCACAAGAGCAAGGAGTTCATCATCAACATACCATATATTACCTTTTGGAGAGTGGTGTCTCCTAGATTGGCTAGGTGTCACTTGGGAGCCTCCGTCAAGATTGTGGAGTTGAACCAAGGAGTTTGTACGGGCAAGGAGATCGCCTACTTCATGAAGATCTACCCTAGTGAGGAAAGTCCTTCATGGGCGATGGCCATGGTGGGATAGACAAGGTTGCTTCTTCGTGGACCCTTCATGGGTGGAGCCCTCTGTGGACTCGCGCAACCATTACCCTTCGTGGGTTGATGTCTCCATCAACGTGGATGTACGATAGCACCACCTATCGGAACCACGCCAAAAATCTCCGTGTCTACATTGCGTTTGCTCCCTCAAACTCCTCCCTTTACCTTCATATGCAATTATTTTACATTCCACTGCTATACTCTTAATATTGCATGTGTAGGTTAATTACTTGACTTGTGCTAAGTTGATAAAATATGCCAAGACTTAAAATTGGGAAAAGGCTAGATTTTTATTTGGTCAAGTAGTCTAACAACCCCCCTCTAGACATGCTTTCTATCCTACAGCCTCCAACGTATCTACTTTTCCTAATGCTTTTCCTCTTGTTTGGACTCTAATTTGCATGATTTGAATGAAACTAACCCCGAACTGACGTTGTTTTCAGCAGAACTACCAGGGTGTTGTTTTTGTGCAGAAATAAAAGTTCTCGGAATGGAACGAAACTTTGCAAGGATTTTCATACAATAAACAGAATTTCTGGAGCCAAGATCCACCGGAGGGGGTACTTGGGTGGGCACAACCCACCAGGGTGCGCCCCCTCTAGGCGCGCCCAGGTGGGTTGTCCCCTACTGGTGGCCCCGCAGACCCTGAAACCGATGCTATAAAATCCTTATTTTCTAGAAAATATCAGGAAGAAAGTATTATCACGATCCACGAGACAGAGCCACGGTCACCTCCCGCTCTTCATCGGGAAGACAGATCTGGAGTCCGTTTGGGGCTCCGGAGAGGGGCATCTTTGTTCTTGGTCATCACCAATCCTTCTCCATCACCAATTCCACGATGCTCCCCACCAGGAGTGAGTAATTCCTTCGTAGGCTCGCTGGTCAGTGAGGACTTGGATGAGATTCATCATGTAATCGAGTTAGTTTTGTTAGGGCCTAATCGCTAGTATCAACTATGTTCTAAGATTGATGTTGCTATGACTTTGCCATGCTAAATGCTTGTCACTTTGGGCTCGGGTGCCATGATTTAAGATCTGAACCGTTTATGCTATCACCACTATATCCATGTTCTAGATCAGATTGCAAGTTATAGTCACCGACGTGTTATGATCCAGCAACCCCGGAGTGACAATAGTCGGGACCACTCCCGGTGATGACCGTAGTTTCAGTAGTTCATGTATTCACCGTGTGTTAATGCTTTGTTCCACTTCCCTATTAAAAGGAGGCCTTAATATCCCCTAGTTTCCAATAGGACCCCGCTGCCATGGGAGGGTAGGACAAAAGATGTCATGCAAGTTCTTTCCATAAGCACGTATGACTATTTACGGAATACATGCCTACATTATATTGATGAACTGGAGCTAGTGCTATATCGCCCTAGGTTATAACTGTCTCATGATGAATATCATCCAGCAAGTCACTGATCCAATACCTACGAATTTATCTTATATTGTGCTTGCTATGTTACTACTACTATCATTACGGTTGCACTTGTTACAAAACTACCGTTATCATTGTTACCGTTACCATTGCTGCTACTACCATTATCAAAACTATCATTTTACTTTGCTACTGATCATGTTGTTATAGATAATTAATCTCTAGGTGTGGTTGAATTGACAACTCAGCTGCTAATACCTTCAAATATTCTTTGGCTCCCCTCGTGTCGAATCTATAAATTTGGGTTGAATACTCTACCCTCGAAAATTGTTGCGATCCCCTATACTTGTGGGTTATCAAGACCTTTTTCTGGCGCCGTTGCTGGGGAGCATAGCTATATTTGTTGAGTCACTTGGGATTATTATCAATTTATCACTATGATGAATCTGAAGGATGCTAAGACCAATATTTATCCCTCTAAGACGAGGGGAGGTAAGGAACTGCCATCTAGTTCTACTTTAGATCCACCTTCTGTTATAAGTAAACTTGCAACACCATCACCTTCTATTAATTCCGATATGTCACAAGATATTGAGGATGCTACTTCTACTATGGATAATGCTTATGATGATGCTAGTACCTTGCTTAATAATGATGATGTGCCACTTGGTGAATTTCTTGATGAACAAATTGCTAGAGTAATACAACATGATGTTGTTGAATCCGATGATGAGCTTGAAACTGAAACTCCCGAAACACCTGCTAGAACTAGCCTTCCTAGATATGAATTGCCTAAGGTACCAGAAGGTTATGTTATGAATGAGGAGAAAACTAGAGATATTCTTGCTTGTAGGGATAGAGATAATCTAGAGAAATTAGTATGCAAGTATCAGGAAAAATCTCTGAATGCTATAATCAAATATGATCCTAAGTTTGCCACTTCACCAATCTTTATTGATGATAAGGATTTGAATTCTCTGTCGACCCAGAGTTAATTACTTTGGTGGAATCTGATCCTTTCCTTGTTTATGAAACTGAAACTGTTGCAGCACATCTTACTAAGTTAAATGATATAGCCACCCTTTTGACTCATGATGAGAAAACTCGCTATTACTTTATTCTCAAATTATTTCCGTTCTCATTAAAGGGTGATGCTAAATCTTGGTACAATACTCTTGCTCCTAGTTGTGTGTGTAGTCCCCGAGATATGATTTATTACTTCTCTGAAAAATATTTCCCCACTCATAAGAAACAAGTTGCTTTACATGAAATATTTAACTCTGTGCAAACCAAAGAAGACAGTCTCCCATAAGCTTGGGGGAGGCTTTGCCAGTTACTTAATGATTTTCTTGATCATCCTCTTAAGAAAAATGAAATACTTGATATCTTCTATAATGGACTACCTGATGCTTCTAGGGATTTCCTAGGTAGTTGTGCTGGTTGTGTTTTCAGGGAACGAACTATTGGGCAAGCTGAAGAATTATTGAATAATATATTAAAAAATTATGATGATTGGCTCTTCCTGAACCACCGCCTAAACCCACTCCGAAGAAGAGGGGTATATTATATCTTAGTCCTGAAGATATGCAAGAGGCAAAGAAATCTATGAAGGGAAAAGGTATTAAAGCTGAGGATGTTAAAATTTACCTCTTATTGAAGACATACATGGGCTTAATACACCACCACTGCCTAAGGTGGTAGAGGTAAATTATCTAATGAAGTTTAATGATAATGACAATCCTCACAATATGCATCCTAGCCAATGTCTTTATGAGTTTGAAAACTATATTAGAAAGCAAGATCACTTCAATGCAAATGTTATGAATCAATTGAAATACAATTCAGATATGATTGCAAGCTTGAGTGACTTGTTATTTACAATATCAAATGATGTTAGAGGTGTTGGAAAGCATGCTTCTATGGTTCAAACTCGGTTAGAACAAGTTGCTAAATCTCAAAAATAATTGTTTGATGAAATGAATAACAGTATACATGACTTTGCTGTTAGAGTTGCAACTAGAGGAGGTAACACGACTCAGGAACCATTTTATCCCGAGGGACACCCAAGAAGAATTGAACATGATTCACAAAGGAACAACACAACTGCACCTAGTTCTTCTAAAAAGAAAAGGAAGAAGAAAAATGATAGGACTTTGTATGCTTCTAGTGAACCTAAAATAGAAAAACCTCGTGATAGTGATAATGAAACTTCTATCTCTGATGTTGAAACTCAGTCTGGTAATGAAAATTCACCTAGTTATAATGAAAAACATAATGCTGATGTTCATGAAGACTCAACCTAATAATGAAAAAGAACAAGACAATGATGTTGCCATAGAACCACCTGTTGATCTTGATAACCCACAACCTAAGAATAAAAGGTATGTTAAAAATGACTTTGTTGCTAGCACAGATGCTAAAGAAAGAGAACCGTGGGTTCAAAAACCAATTCCCTTTCAACCTAAGTCAACTAAAAAAAGATGATGAAGAATTCGAATGCTTTGCTGAAATGCCGAGGCCAGTCTTTTTGCGTACTTGCTTGACTGGTGTCTTGAGAATGCCTCCTTATGCAAAGTATATGAAAGACATCATCACTAATAAGAGAAAAATACTGGAAGCTAAAATCTCCACTATGCTTGCTAATTATACTTTTAAGGATGGAGTACCTAAAAAACTTGGAGATCCTGGAATACCAACTATACCTTGCTCCATCAAAAAGAATTATGTGAAAACTGCTTTATGTGATTTAGGAGCTGGTGTTAGTGTTATGCCTTTCTCTTTATATAAAAGACTTGACTTGAATAAACTCACACCTACTGAAATATCATTGCAAATGGCTAACAAATCAACTGCCATACCTATCGGTATCTGTGAGGATGTGCCCGCTGTTGTTGCTAATGTTACTATTTTGTCTGACTTTATTATACTTGAGATGCCCGAGGACGACAACATGTCAATTATCCTTGGTAGACCCTTCTTGAATACTGCAGGGGATGTTACTAATTGCAATAAAAGCAAGGTCACATTTCATATCAATGGTAATGAGCATACAGTGCACTTTCCGAAGAAACAATTCCAAGTGAATGGAATTAATGTTATGGAAAAATCTAAGACAATTACTATTGGAAGTTTTCAAATAGCTCTACCTACTATCAAAAAGAAATATCAAATGCTTATTGTTGGGGACATTCATATCGCCATTGAGGTAACTTAGTGATTTATGAAAGTTCTTCGGTTTCATGCTAATCGAAAGTGGTTGTTAATAAGACTTGATCAACCTTATTAATGGATCATTTTTGAGCGGTATGAAGTTGATGAATTTAGTAAGCACTACCTTCTGTCCCTAATTTTTTCTGTTTTTATTAGTTAAATAAAATAAAATGCCATGTTTTGTCTGTTTTCTGAATTTCCCGTGCACTAGAAAATGACCCAAAAATAAAAGTTCTTAGAATGCTCTAAAAATTTAATACAATTTTTCGTGAATATTTAAGAATTTCTGGTGCAAATAATAACAGAGGGAGGTGCACCAGGTGGGCACAACTCTCCTGGGCGCGCCAGGACCCCCAGGCATGCCCTAGTGGGTTGTGGTCCCCATGTGAGCCCCCTCACTTATCCCTTCACACCACATCATCACTTACCTCTAGAAAAATTCTCCATTGCTCTCTCTCCTGTGTTCTTTCTCTCAAACCCACAGATTTTGATCTCTTCGCTCGAAGCTCCATTTTTGAAACTGTTTCGGGGGATTGTTGCTTGGTATGTGACTCCACCGTTTGTCCAATTAGTTTTTGTTTTAGTGGTTAAATTTTGAACAATTAGATATTCTTGGTGCTACTGTAGATGAGCCTGCATGTTGAATTCTTAGATTTCTATGTAGTTTGAATGCTTGTTATGGCCTCTATTTTTGTGAAGTTTTCTTGAGAAAATTTTGTGTACTGAAAATTTTAGAATTTTTGTTGATAGGAAAAACATGAATATCTTTAGGAAGTTTGGTTCCAAGAAGAACTCCAAGGGAGTTATTGGGGAGTCATCTGACAGTGATCTCCAACCCCGGAGGTTGGCGGAAGTACAACCATGCGAATGGCCGCACACCCTGTCCATGGAAGAGGCTTGAATCCCTTAGGAGTTCAGACAGTATGCTGCTAATGCTAGCCTCACCGACTTCATCGCAGCTGAATGCGAACAGTATCATCACCTCACAAACATCTTTGTTCAAAGTTTTACTTTCCTTCCTAGGAATAATCCTCCTGAGCTGTGGTTTGATTTGTATGCTGAAACCCATCAGATACCACTTACTGAATTTTGTAACATATGCATGATCCCTTCTGATGGAAGCTTAGCTGAGGCTAGGCCGACAGAGTTTGAGGCCTTTTATCGTAACTTGATGATGGGAGATGAGAGAGGGGTGTCAGCTATCACTGTCGTTGGCTTTCATTTTCCTGCTGTTCATTACTTTGCTCTTTTCATTGCAAAATGCTTGCTTTCTACAGAGAAGGTGGGTGCACTCAGCTCATCAGACCTTGTTGTGTTGCGTCGTGCATTAGTGGGTGAAAACACTTATAGCATGGGAGCTATTGTGGCACGTCGCCTCCACATTAATAGGTCCAAGGGTAAAATACATAGTGGGATTTTCGCTACTCGTTTGGCGGCTCACTTCAAGGTTGAGATACGCCTTCATGATTACCCTTTGACCAAGGTTTACCTAGACCGCGCAGCCGTGGAACACCACCATTTTATTGCATGAGATTACCCTGACATCCCTATTCCTAATAACTTGGTTTTCAGCATTGAAACTCGTGATATTATTCTATTGCCTGCTCTGGCTTTGTTTGATCCTGTTGCCAGCGGAGGATATAGGATTATGCCAGCGGACATCATCGCCTACCAAAACGGTCAGGCTGCAGAGGAGGAGGAAGAGCCTCAGCAGTGGGATCAGTGGATGCCCGCTTCTCTGTACCCTAACTACTATCTAGGCTTCTGATTGATTACCAAGTTAGGCCAAAAGCCTAAGCTTGGGGGAGTATGTGTTTCCCACCGACATTCCATTCATGTTCACTTATTTCATCTGTCGGTGTTCACACTTTTTCATTGTATCATCCATGCTTAATTTTATTTTCTCGCTTGTGTGTTTGAAAAACTTTAGAAAAACAAAAAAATTTAGTTGTAGTTAGTTTACTTTCTATGCCTACTTAGCTATAACATTAAAAAGAAAACCCAAAAAGATTTCCTTGTTCTTCTTTTGCTTGTTGGGAGCTTTCCCATGTAAATAGTTTTTCTCGCTTTTGTGTTTCCCTTTTATTTGCTTTTTCAAGAAAACCAAAAACTCCAAAAATATTTCAATGTGTTTCTCTGAATGTCTTCTCTTTTTATTCGAGTTGTAC
Organism: Triticum aestivum; assembly: GCF_018294505.1. Lineage (NCBI taxonomy): Eukaryota > Viridiplantae > Streptophyta > Magnoliopsida > Poales > Poaceae > Triticum > Triticum aestivum. The sequence continues at coordinate 241,623,582 of NC_057803.1, forward strand.
CAAGGAGAAGACCACGATGAAAATGTTGAGTGACTCTCATTTGAATAACTGTTGATCTAATAAAGAGCCCATTTTACCTTGTCTTCTCCTATTGAATAAAATGTCTGCAGATTCCAGCTTAGTCCACGACATTCTTGCACTATTATTATTTTCATATCATTCGGTCGTGCAAGTGATAGGCAATAATGATGATATTCGATGAACTAGCCGTGGCAGAGAGAAAATGGGTATGAACTCGACTTGTTCTGTTTTGTGTAAATATGTTTAACCTAGTATCCATGATTCATCTCATTATGATTAAACATGTTTGCAATGATAATTAGAGACTATAGTTTCTCATGCCATGCATAAGTAGCTAGGAGTGGATAATGACTTATCTTGGATATCAACATTGTGTTAAAATGATTGTGATGTAGTATGATGATATGGTATCCTCCACTGAATGTTCGAGTGGCTTGACTTGGCACATGTTCATGCATGTATTTGAATCAAAACCAACATAGCCTCTATGATATTTATGTTCATGGCGTTCATAACCTACTCATGCTAGTGTCCAATGTTACTTATGCATGATGCATGTTGATGACCGTTGTTGCTCTATAGTTGGCCACTTCTCAACCTATTTGCTAGCCTTTGCCCGTACTAAGTGGAAATTCTTCTTGTACATCAAAAACCTTGAACCCAAAGTTATTCCAGATGAGTCGACCATAACTACCTATATGCGGTATTACCCTGCCGTCCTAAGTAAATTTGCATGTGCCACCTCTAAAAACTTCTAATAAATATCCTTTTTGTGTGCTTGGATCATTCATGGAACGACAGGAGGTCGTCGATATCTTCCATGCTAAGCGGTTATTTTCAGGTCGAGTGTTCATTCACTCTCCATCGCCCGAGAAAAGGGCGGTAATAGGGATGCCCAGTCCCAAACTGCAAACACAAAAAGCTTACAAATAATCAAACAAAAACTCCCAATGGAGTCAAAACCTTTACTTTTATCCCTTGGGAACCGCCACTAGCGTGCTTAGCATGGAAGATATTGATAACTCATAGTCGTGAAGTAAATGAGAAGGGTGCGTGTCTCAAAATTTCATTTACCTCTGTCTTAAAAACTTGAGCTCTGGCACCTCTGCAAATCACTGCTTCCCTCTGCGAAGGGACTTCCTATTTACTTTTATGTCATGTCGTCACCTTCTAAAATAAGCGCCAGAGCCTGAGAGCACTACTGTCATGACTTATGCATTGTGTGTAGCTAATGTTGGGTGCATCATGATTGGATCTTTTCTACCATGAATTACAATGTTTAGTCGCTGCTTGAACTTTGGAGATGCTCTGCATTTATGTATTGCGGTCTCATAAAGGGCTAGCGAGATACCACTATTGTCATATTATATCATGGTTGTTTTGACAATGTGTTGCCGTTTGAGACATTTTATTATTGCTCGCTAGCTGATTATGTTATTGATATGAGTTAATATAATTTCTGGAGTTATTGTCGGCATGGTTAGTTATAATGTTGGCTGAAAACCTGGGTGCTGTTGAAGCTTATTTATGCAAAAAAGAGCAGAAGAGCTCGTAAAAGTTTTTCTTTTTCACTTTCAGTTTATCAACTGAATTGCTTGAGGACAAGCAAAGGTCTAAGCTTGCGGGAGTTAATACGTCTCCAACGTATCTACTTTTCCTAATGCTTTTCCTCTTGTTTTGGACTCTAATTTGCATGATCTGAATGAAACTAACTCCAGATTAGCAATGTTTTCAGCAGAACTACCATGGTGTTGTTTTTGTGCAGAAATAAAGTTCTCAGAATGGAACAAAACTTTGCGAGGATTTTTATACAATAAATAAGAATTCCTGGAGCCAAGATCCACCGGAAGGGGGTACCTGGGTGGGCACAACCCACCAGGGCGTGCCCCTCCTGGTGCGACCTGGTGGGTTGTCCCCACCTGGTGGCCCCGTAGACCCTGAAACCGATGCTATAAAATCCTATTTTCCAGGAAAAATCAGGGAGAAAGAATTATTGTTATCCACAAGATGGAGACGATGTCATCTCCTGTTCTTCATCGAGAGGTCAGATCTGGAGTCCGTTTGGGGCTCTGGAGAGGGGGATCTTCGTTCTTCGTCATCACCAACCCTTCTCCATCGCCAATTACATGATGCTCCCCACCGGGAGTGAGTAATTCCTTTGTAGGCTCACTTGTCGGTGAGGAGTTGGATGAGATTCATCATGTAATCGAGTTAGTTTTGTTAGGGCATGATCCCTAGTATCCACTATGTTCTAAGATTGATGTTGCTATGACTTTGCCATAATTAATGCTTGTCACTTTGGGTCCGGGTGCCATGATTTCAGATCTGAACCATTTATGTTATCATAATTATATCCATGTTCTAGATCCGATCTTGCAAGTTATAGTCACCTACAACGTGTTATGATCCAGCAACCCCGGAGTGACAATAGTCGGGTCCACTCCCGGTGATGACCCTAGTTTGAGGAGTTCATGTATTCACCTTGTGTTAATGCTTTGTTCCGGTTCTTTATTAAAAGGAGGCCTTAATATCCCTTAGTTTCCAATAGGACCCCGCTGCCACGGGAGGGTAGGACAAAAGATGTCATGCAAGTTCTTTCCATAAGCACATATGCCTATTTATGGAATACATGCCTACATTATATTGATGAACTGGATCTAGTGCCGTATCGCCCTATGTTATAACTGTCTCATGATGAATATCATCCAACAACTCACCGATCCAACGCCTACGAATTTATCTTATATTTGTGCTTGCTAAGTTACTACTGCTATCGTTACTGTTGCACTTGTTATGAAACTAATGTTATCACTGTTACTGTTACCATTGCTGCTGCTACTATTATCAAAACTATCATATTACTTTGCTACTGGTCACGTTGCTGCAGATAATTAATCTCCAGGTGTGGTTGAATTGGCAACTCAGCTGCTACTACCTTCAAATATTCTTTGGATCCCCTTGTGTTGAATCTATAAATTTGGGTTGAATAGTCTACCCTCGAAAACTGTTGCGATCCCCTAAACTTGCGGGTTCTCAAGTCCATGCAGGGATTCAGCCAGAGTTCATCCTTTACCCCGCAATGGACTGAGATGCCACCGAGTGTTGTGTGGTTTGATGTTGCAGGTCATACCCCTGCACATGGACCTCTTCTTCCGGTTCGGGACCTGTACCTTCACCAGAGCCACCACAGAGCATGTGTCTTCTCGCCCAGAAAAAATCTCCAAAAAATTTCGCTGCGTTTGGACTCCATTTGGTATTGATTTTCTACGAAGTAAAAAACAGCAACTGGCACTGGGCACTATGTCAATAGGTTAGTCCCAAAAAATGATATAAAATTGCTATAAAATGATTGTAAAACATCCAAGTATGATAATATAACAACATGGAACAATCACAAATTATAGATACGTTGGAGATATATATCAGCATCCCCAAGCTTAGTTCCTGCTCGTCCTTGAGTAGGTAAATGAAAAAAACATAAGTTTTGATATGGAATGCTGTCTAACATGTTCATCATATGTTCTTTTCCATGTAGCATGGACATTGGACTATTATATGACTCAAAGCTATAGTCTAGGTTTGTGAAGATTTCAATACTCAAGCATATCAACAAGCAACCATGTCTTTCAAAATATGAACACTAAAGCAAGTTATCCCTAGCCCATTATGCTCAATCATTGATCCATTCATGAAACATACTGGCATATTAGCTATACCCAATGCTCAAGTATGATCATAGTGCCCTTAGTTGGTGCTTTATAAGAGAAGATGGAGACTCAAATAAAAATAAAAATTGCATAAAGTAAAAGAAAGGCCCTTCGCAGAGGGAAGTAGGAATTTGTAGAGGTGCCAGAGCTCAAAGCAAAAAAGTTAGAGATAAAAACATTTTGGGTGGCATGGTTTTCCTGTCAACGAAAACGATCGAGTAGTTCCCAATACTTTCCATGCTAGATATATCATAGGCAGTTCCCAAATAGAAAATAAAGTTTATTCCTTTTTCCACCATACTTTCACATTCCACGGCTAACCGAATGCACGGGTGCCGTCCATACCAACACTTTCCAATGAATTTATTATTTGACAACATAAAGTAAATTCATTTTTCATTTCGGGACTGGGCATCCCTAATACCTTTGCCGTACTCTCGTGCAATGACAAGTGAATAAACATTCAGCTTGAGAATAACACATCTAGCATAGAAAAATATCAGCCACCCCCTATCGTTTCATGAGTTGTATGAGCACACAAAATGGAAATTTATTTTTAATATTAGAGATGGCACATACAAATTTGGTTAGAACGGCAAAAGAATACCGCATATAGGTAGGTATAGTGGACTCATATGGCAAAACTGGTTTAATGAATTTGGATGCACAAGTAGTACTCATACTTAGTTCAAATGAAGGCTAGCAAAAGATTGAGAAGCATCCAACCAAGAAATGAAAAATCTCATAAGCGATCATCAAGCATAATTAACACTGACTAATCACTACAAAAAAGGACACATCCGTGACATTTTGGGCCGAACGAATTTTTCCCTTGTCATACTTATGACATTTCTATGATGATAATTGTGACAAAACCCGGTATCACCATAGATATGGTGGGCTCCTACTTCTATGATAAAAAATCATGATAGAAAATGGGGTTTTCGTCCTGGGCTGGCCAGAGACACAGTTGCATGACATTCTTTGGGCCATCCGTGATGGAAAAAAACTGTGGTAGAAGCGAGAGCGAGGAAAATATCGGGGTCTTCCCGGTTACGGTGGGTGGTCGGGGCCGAGCGATGCGCGTTTCTCTCGTACACGCACGCGTGTGGATGCGAGGCGTTGGGCTCTAACAGAACCTGAGCGAGGCTTTCGCCCACTGAACCCAAGCGATTGCACTGAAGGCTACGCGTTACTAAACCCGAGCGATCGATCGATGGCTGTTGACTGAACCCGATCAAGCGATTCCTTCGCTACTGCTGCTAACTAAAGACTATCGATGCTGCCTTTGGATGAACAGTCAGCGTTGCTGGGTGGTTTGGATGAACAGTTCCCGGTGGGGGTGGATGAACAAGACCCCGTGGTGTTGCCTCTGGATGAACAGGACCCCGATCGATCGAGTCGGTTGGGGCTGGATGAACAAGACCCCGTGGAGGGCTGGATCAACAGGACGACCCCGTGGAGGGCTGGATGAACAGTAGATGGTGGAGGGCTAGATGAACAGTAGCCCGTGGAGGGGTGGTTGAACAGGAACCCGTGTGGAGAGGGCTGGTTGAATAGTAGCCGGTGGAGTAGTGCGTGGTAGAAGCTGGATGAATAGGAGGCTATGGATGAACAGTAGCACGTGGAGGCTGCAGGGGTCGATGGTGGAGATGAACAGTATCCTGTGGAGTCCCGTTTTGCGGTACACCACACCCGTCCCGATGAACAGGACCCCCGTTTCGACCGCAGTGCTCCAACACAAGTCCGTTTCCTCTGTTTTGTGGTACGCCACACCCCTCCCGATGAACAGGACCCCCGTTTCGACCGTAGGAGGTCCATTTCCTCCGTTTTGCGGTACGCCAAACCCCTCCCGATGAACATGATACCGTTTCGACTGTGGCCGGTCGAACACAAGGCCGTTTCCTCCGTTCTGCGGTACGCTAGGCCTCCATTCCATCGGCTGTTCCGTCCAAGCCCTCCCGATGTACACGACGACACATTCCGTTCCGACCCAGCCGGTTAGCTCCCCATGAAAACGATGATGACGCAGTTTCTCCGTTCCGACCCAGCCATGTACACGAGCCCTGGTCGTACGTATGCGCGAGTAGGCATTCGAGACCCCGCCTGTATGTACGTACGTGGCCGTATTTTCTATCTTGCACACTGGCCGCTGTACGTACGTGTACATGCTACATGTGCGCCTCTACTATGACACGTGCACGCTCTACATCGACCAGTATGTACGTACACGTTTGCCACCAGAATGACAACACTACGTATGCTTCGACCAGGTGGGTCCCAACTGTCAGGCACTTCCTTGCGTGCGAAGATATAGCTGGTGGATCCCAGCAGTCAGGGGAGCGAATTGTTTTTTTTCCGTACGCACTTCCTTGCGTGTGAAGATGTAGCTAGTGGGTCCCAGCAGTCAGGGGGGAAACGTTTTTTTCACGAAATACGGTGGCCGTCCGCTGGGTCCCCACTGTCAAGTGCAGGAATAATTATTTTCCGTGTAATAAGGAGGCACTTCATTGCGGCTACCGTGGACCCAGCTGTCAGCCTCTCCACGTACAGTACTCTTCCAATGGAAGTAGGTCGTTAACCACATTGACCACGCCGCGCCGAGAGCACCAAGGCGGTGGAAGACGGCGAGGCCTAGGAAGGGGACGACGCGGAGCTAGGGAAGATGAGGCAGTGGATGCCCACACGAAGAGGAGTATGAGGGTTCACTGGTTCGGCTGCGGTGTGAGGTTGTCGTGGCCGCAGATTAACAGTAGGTGTGGGTGAGTAGAGGGATGGCCTGGCCAGCGGTGGGAGTAGTAGGGGGCGGTGAGGCCTCCGCGGCATCATAGCCGGCCACGGGAGGCAGGAGCACATGGACGACCGGCGCTGGTTTGGGCGGCTGGAGCAAGAATACTATAGGTTGAAGAAGCACTATGGCCATTGGATGGACATCGTACGGTCAGTGGAGCTAGAATCATTCATATTGACTAAGTTGACAAAGCCCTCCATTCCCTTCAACTTAGTAGGCCCACAAGTCAGCCTCCCACCAAGGTGGGTCCTAGCTAGCAGGGGGAGTATTCATTTTTCTGCATAATAAGGAGGCACTTCCGGTGGGTCCGAGCTGATAGCGGAGGGAACGTATTTTTCACGAAATACGGTGGCCCGTCCGGTGGGTCCCAGCAGTCAGGGGGAAATGTTTTTCGCAAAATATGGTGGCCCGTCTAGTGGGTCCCTGCTATCAGGTGGAGGAATCATTATTTTCCGCGTAATAAGGAGGCACTTCCTTGTTGCGGCCATGGACCCAGCTGTCAGCCTCTCCACGTACAGTACACTTCCGATGGAAGTTGTTCCTTGACCACGTTGACCACGCCGCGTTCCATTGCATGCATGCGTCCATGGGCATGGTGCGTCCCCATTGTCAGCCTCTCACGTACAGTCATCTTCCAATGACTCTCGGTTGTTCACCACGTTGACCACACCATGCCGAGCGCACCAAGGCCGGTGGACGATGGCGAAGCCCCAAGCTGGAACGACCCGGAGATGGGGAAGACGGGGCAGTGGAGTCACAGATGGAGAGGAGTGGGAAACTTGGCTGGTTCAGGCGAGCGGTAGCACAGCCATGCTGCCGCCCACGGGAGATAGGGGCAAGAACAGAGGTTGAAGAAGGAGCACGGCTATTGGATTAACATCCAACGGTCCAGCTGCTAGAATCATTTGTTGATTAAGTTGTCAAAGCCCCGCGTACACGTCCGCTTAGTAGGCCCACAAGTCAGCCACCAAATCTGATGGGTCCCAGCTTTCAACGGGAGGAATAATTTTTTCCGCATAACAAGGAGGCACTTCCTTCCATGCGAATATACAGCCGATGGGTCCCAACTGTCAGGTGGATGAAACATTTTTTCAGCTTAATAAGGAGGAACTTTCCATGCGTGCGACCATGGACCTCGTGTCTCCCAACCATCAGGCTCTCCACGTACAGTCCTCTTCTGATGACTCTCGTTTGTTGACCACGCCGCACTGAGCACAGCGAGGCGGTGGATGACGGCAAGGCCCCAGACGGGAATGACTCGGAGATGGGAAGACACGGCAGTGTAGTCACAGGTTAAGAGGAGGAGAAGGGTTATAACTGGTTCTGGTGCGGTCTGGGGCTGCAGTCGATGGGGAATAACATGAGGTGTGGAGGGGTGGAGGGATAGCCTGGCCGGCGGTGGGGTAGCGCTTCGTAGCGATGCGTGCTAAGCAGAGCCACTAGCTGCCGGAGGCCGGACCAGGCGGTCCTGGCGACGCTGGAGGAAGAAGACGAGAGATTGAAGGTGCATGGCGGCCATTGGATATAAATCCAATAGTTGTGGATGTCATAATCATTTGTTGACCAAGTTGACAAGGCCCTGCGTAGGCTTCGACCTATTGGCCCACATGTTAGCCTGCAAAAATGTGGCATATATTTAACCCATATTTTCTAGGATGTACAGTCCATTTGCTGGGCTCGGTGAACAAATATATTCGTGTCAATGTGGCCCATTTATATTTTCTAAGGAATCCCAGCCCATTTGCACTTCCTTCAAATACGCGAATTAGCTGGGCTCGCTATATATATAATGTTAGGTTAGAAGGAGCAATTAATATCAAAAAATAAACCAGAGAGGCACATTTTTATATGCATAATTAACAAATTAGCGAGTTATTGCTCAAAATAAAAATGAGCGCATTTGTCGGTGTCAAAACCGGCGGATCTCGTGTAGGAGGTCCCGAACTGTGCGTCTAGGCCGGATGGTAACAGGAGGCAGGGGACACGAAGTTTTACCCAGGTTCGGGCCCTCTTGATGGAGGTAAAACCCTACGTCCTGCTTGATTAATATTGATGATATGGGCAGTACAAGAGTAGATCTACCACGAGATCAGAGAGGCTAAACCCTAGAAGCTAGCCTATGGTATGATTGTTGTTGTCCTACGGACTAAAACCCTTCGGTTTATATAGACACCGGAGAGGGTTAGGGTTACACAAGGTCGGTTACAAAGGAGGAGATATCCATATACGTATTGCCTAGCTTGCCTTCCACGCCAAGTAGAGTCCCATTCGGACACGAGACGAAGTCTTCAATCTTGTATCTTCATAGTCAAACAGTCCGGCCAATGGAGATAGTCCGGCTATCTAGAGACCCCCTAATCTAGGACTCCCTTGGTAGCCCCTGAACCAGGCTTCAATGACGATGAGTCCAGCGCGCAGTATTTTCTTCGGCATTGCAAGGCGGGTTCCTTCTCCGAATACATCACAGAAGAATTTGAATATGAGGACAGTGTCCAACCCTGCAAAATAAGTTCCACATTCCAAAATATTTTCGCAGATCTAATTTGCTGGCTTGTTTTGGCAGCATGACGTTATGTCATGGCTCGGTGATTATTTGAAGTTTCCTTTAACCAGCCCCGCACATAACGCGAGGCAGTTTTTCGACACGTCTTATCAAAGCAGAGATCGTGTCCCCTTATTACGGGATTCTCATCAATATGGGCATGGGTAACCCAACCGCGCCATCAATTGTGGCGCTTGGGGGATAAGCGAGTTTTACCAGGCAAGTGGGGACGCTTAGTTTCTTCCGCTCATATAAAGGGATAAGAATTCACCTTTCTATCCACGCCTTCTTCCTCCTTTGCTCATCCGTTTTCGCACACTCGAGCTCTAGCGCCCAAGTCCACACTTCCACCTCAACCTTCTCCAACCATGTCCGGAGCGGGAGGCAAGTGGATGGTCTCTTCAGTCACGGAGGGAGACATCAAGAAACTGAGGAGAGCCGGATACCTGCCCGGCGACATCGCGCACCGACTCCCAGATGAGGGGCAGCTCATCCCCACCCCCAGGCCCCATGAGAGGGTAGTATTCCTCACCCATTTCCTCTGTGGACTGGGATTCCCTCACCATCCCTTCGTCCGGGGGCTCATGTTTTATTACGGCCTGGATTTTCACGATCTGGCCCCGAACTTCATCCTCAACATCTCGGCGTTTATCGTCGTGTGCGAGGCCTTCCTCTGCATCAGGCCCCACTTCGGCTTATGGCTGAAGACCTTCAACGTCAAGCCGAAGGTGGTGGGCGGCCGCCAGGCGGAGTGCGGAGGCGCCATGGTGGGCAAGATGCCCAACGTAACATGGCTCGATGGCTCCTTTGTGGAAACCATAAAGGGGTGGCAATCGGGGTGGTTCTATATCATCGAGCCGCATGACCCTACATGGGCAGCGGCCCCCGAGTTCCGTTCTGGCATTCCCATGCGGCTCACCTCCTGGAAAGAGTAGGGACTGTCCTAGGGTAATTCGAAAGAGCTGACCGGACTCCAAACATGTATTCAAAACATGCTGGACAAGAAGCTCAAGCTTGTCAACACCGAACTCTGAACAGGCTCTTCAACACGACTCATGAAGACGCCTGGAGGGTGCTGTTCAAAAGCGCCGAGATCCCCCCCCCCCTATTACTGAGGATCGCGGATTCAGCACGAAGCGCCAAGCCAGTGCGGTAAGCTGCTTTACCTTTCACATGATACTTATTTTTTATATAGATGGACTCTATGCGGGATCTAAACTCCCATACCTTTGATAGGACTGGCAGAAGATGGCCGGACAGATCGACTGTCCGGCTCCTTTGCCCGAAGGCCCCGCAGACGCTCTTCTGGCGAAGTGCTAACTCCGGCCCCTTATAAGGTGCCGGAGAAGACCAAGAAGGCCAAGGGAACCCGAAAGAGTTCCCGACGCCAGGTGTCGTCGGACTCACTGTACGATGACTCTGCGGTGCACTCTTCCCCCAAAGACAGGGAGGAAGAAGAAGAAGATGCTCCCCCACCGACAGGGGGAGACAAGAAAAGGAAGGCCGCCCCTACTGGGGAGGCTAGGGGGTCCAAGAAGGGAAGGACTCTTCTTCCGGACAGTTCCACCACCGCCGACGAAGGCAAAGACGAGTGGTTGCCCAGGGTCAAGCCCCCGGGGAGATCGTAAGTATTCGGATACCAGAGTAACTCATAGGATTCCTTTGTCGCACTGCTTTCCCTAATCGCCGAACATGATTATGCAGGCCACCACGAGCCAATATTGAGGTATCATCGGACGGCTCCCTGGGCTCGTCAGACATGGATAGCGATCCGGTCCCGACTGCCACGTCCCCTCATCCTACTGACGACACCGAGGGTTGTCTCAAGAGGCACCGGATCGAGGGGAGACAGTCCCGGAGGAGCCCCAAGGTGACCTTTCGGACTCCGGGAGCCGAGGGGACGGGGACCCCGAGAGCTCCGAGTTCGGCCCTCAGCCGAACACCGTGCCGGACCCTCCAGTGATTCCGGGCTCGGGCAGGCAGCCTCCTTCCAAGAGGGGCAAGACGCCTATGCCGGTGACCTCTGTCCATCCAGAGGCACCGGACAATCTGCTGGAAGCGCTTCGCAGCGCTTCCATCGACGATGAGCACCGCACTATCATATGAGTGCGGTGATCCAGAAGGTTCAGTCCGCCAAGAGCGGATTGACTGAAGCCTGTGCCAGCCTTCTAACAGGCTTTGAGGTAAGTGTTTTAAAATGTAGTAGAAATATTACTGCATAGATAGTAGCCCCTGATGCTTTGTTTGGTTCACAAAGAAAAGCCAAACAGAGGATCAGATAATATCGCATGAGTCTAATATAAGTATGTCAATGTGCATATGCAGGCTTCACTGCTGGCGTCCGCTGCACTGACTGCGGAGGTCGCTGTACTGAAGCAGGCCCTCGAGGGTTCCCGGAAAGAGCTCGGCCTTGCTAAGAGGCAGCTCGAGGAGAAGAAGGGTAAGTAATACCCCATCTATAGATATGTATATAAATATATATATATATATATATATAAAAGGATGCGATTGCCCAGTGACAGGATCATTGTATGTTTGTTAGGGACCACGACCGAGGTGGCGACCCTGAAGCAAGCGCTAACCCAGGCCGAAGATAAAGCGGCCCAGGAGCGCACCGAGCGAGAGAAGCACGAGGCTCTGGTGGGCGAGGTGCAGCAAGAGCTCTAGGCTCTCGTGACGAAGCACGAGGCGTTGGATCTTGACTCCAAGACGCGGGAGTCTGAACTTGCCGCGGCCCTCGAGAGCGCAAAAAGTGCCAAGGCCAAAGCCCAAAAGGCCCTCCAAGAGATCGACGCGATGAAGAAGATAGCGGCAGTTAAGGCTTTCTATATGCAAAGCAAGCACGGAAAAGTAAATTAACGATTACTTACCCGGATCCGGAGCTCTTCAGGAGCATTCACAGATTTGCCCTGCAGTGTGTCCGATGCCGCACATTTTTACCAGGCCAAGGACGGAAGCTCAACGGAGAAGCTGTTCTGTTCTCAGTATGCTGAGGTCAAACATCCGGTGCCGATGAACGACCAGCTGAAGCAGATGGTCGAGCTACATAAGGCGACCGATCAGGCCATGAAGGGCTTTATAGTCCGGCTGTGGCCTGGCGACGCCCTTCCGAACAGCTTCTTCAGCCTGGTGAGGCGGCTTGTGGATGCCTGCCCATGGCTAGAGGTCGTCAAGCGATCCGTCTGCATTGAAGGTGCACGTCGGGCTTTTGCCCATGTGAAATTGCAGTGGGTCAAGCTAGACGCCGTGAAGCTGATCAAGGAGGGGCCGCCGGAGGGCATGGAGCACCGCCACCCCGAGATGTACGACGAGGGTGTTCTGCCGGGTGCCCGTCTCATCACGAATGAGTGACCAAAATATGTAATATTTGAATGAGACTTGCTCATCTGATCCTATATGATGAAAACTTGTTTCATATGCGCTATGCAACGCTTGTTTGAATTTAAAATATTACCTTCTGTTTGGCCGTTTATCCAATCTGAGAGATGGCTAGTCCTCGGCTTCTGCCGCCATGCCACTAGTGCTGGGGTGTTCGGGATAAACCTGAGCACTCTTGTTCCCATATTTGGGTCCTTCGAGGGAGGTGCTCAGTACAACGAACAAGGCAACCGGACTAATTATGCTTTATCACTCTCACTTAGCCATAGAATTCTATAATTTTAAATTTCGGCGAAGCCCCTGGTATTCAGAAGGCCGAATTCGGGGTGCGATACACGCCTATAAGCCGGACAAGGCCGGCCCCTCGCCATAAGCGGCATAAGTCTTTAGGGACTCGGAAAAAACCTCGCCGAACAGCGACCAGCCTCTCGCCTTATCATGACAGTCAGTTTTAGCTTTCTCTACTGAGGTGCTAAACCCAGCAGAACCGGGGCACAATCGTAGTAGTTCTCCTAGCGCTACCTTAACCGATAGAGTGGAACGTAAGGTACCAAAACATAGGAGCCGGGCAAACCCAACATTTGACCAAAGACATGATTCGGAGCTGATGCATATAATGCTATAAGTTCGGGGTGCCGCACTTGTGAAAGTGTTCGGACTTTTCACACGCATTGTGGGGTACGTAAGCCCCTGGTGTATTGGCCGTACCAGAGTGTACGGTTGCAAGGCGTCATTAAAGAATACATACATATATATATATATATATATATATATATATATATATAAAACAAGAATGCAATAATAGTCGTAGTGTCATGCATTGTTGATTAAAAAAATTGCGTTAAGGCAGAGTGATACAGATAGTGCGATAAGCAAAGAGTAGGACTATGTCCCTTCCAAGGGCAAGCTGGGGAATGATATTGAATTGAATACTTCACTCGTTACTATAATCAACCTGGGAATTCCGTGGTATAACGTAGTTGTCTGCCTCCTTGGTTGCTGCATCATGTGTTCGGCAACAGTGCTGTCGGACAGTGTTTCCAGAGATTAAGGTCCTGAAAGAAAAAGAAGAATAACCAAACGGGAAGCCCCTAGTGCGGTTTAGGCCGCGTTTTGGGGCGTGCCGCAGTTGTGCCCCCCTCCCCACCTGTGCCCATGGTATTTTTAATGCGTAATTATGTACGCGCGGTACGAATATCGCCGTTGGGTTGGGATTGGGGTGGCCGCCGCATTGCTACCCGAGCTCAGATCGCGCCAGGCGGTCTATTTGCCGATTGCCCCGAGCGTGCTTGAAGGTGTCCGGGCTTTGAAGCACCGAACTGGTTGATTGCCTTGAGAGGCTGCTTTGCACTTCTGCTACGAGGGCTGCGGTGTGCTCCTCAGTTCGGAGAGAGCGCTCTGTGTTTCCATTAACTGTAATAACTCTACGAGGCCCCGTCATCTTGAGCTTGAGGTATGCATAATGCGGTACCGCATTGAATCTAGCAAATGTGGTTCCCCCGAGAAGCGCGTGATAACCACTGCGGAACGGGACTATATCAAAGATTAACTCTTCGCTTCGAAAGTTATCCGGGGATCCGAAGACCACTTCCAGTGTAACTGAGCCTATGCAATGGGCTTCTACACCTGGAATGACACCCTTAAAGGTCGTTTTTGTGGGTTTGATCCTTGAGGGATCTATACCCATTTTGCACACTGTGTCCTGATAAAGCAGGTTCAGGCTGCTGCCACCGTCCATAAGGACTCGAGTGAGGTGAAATCTGTCGATGATTGGGTCTAGGACCAGTGCGGCGAATCCGCCATGACGGATATTAGTGGGGTGGTCCCTGCGATCGAAGGTGATCGGGCAGGAGGACCAAGGGTTGAACTTTGGGGCGACTGGCTCCAATGCATATACGTCCCTGAGCGCACGCTTCCGCTCCCTCTTGGGGATGTGGGTTGCGTATATCATGTTCACCGTCCGCACTTGCGGGGGAAACCTCTTCTGTCCTCCAGTGTGTGGCTGCCGGGGCTCCTCCTCGTCATTGCTATGCGGCCCCTTGTCCTTGTTTTCGACAATTAACTTGCCGGCCTGCTTGAATACCCAACAATCCCTGTTGGTGTGATTGGCTAGCTTGTCTAGGGTGCCGTGCATTTGACACGAGTGATCGAGTATACGGTCAAAGCTGGACGGGCCCGGCGTACTTTGTTTGAATGGCTTTTTCCGCTGACCAGGTTTAGAGCCTTTGAATCCGGCATTGAATGCCGTATCCTCAGTATTTTCGCTGTTAATGCGGCGCTTATGCTTGTTCCGACGTGACCTGCTATTGCCATCCTTGGTATCTGAGGTACCTTGGTTCTTCGATATGTTATTACTGCGAGCCAGCCAACTGTCTTCTCCCGCACAAAAGTGGGTGATGAGCATCGTGAGAGCTGGCATAGATTTCGGCTTTTCCTGACCAAGGTGCCGGGCTAGCCACTCGTCTCGGATGTTGTGCTTGAAAGCTGCTAAGGCCTCCGCATCCAGAGAGTCGACGATTTGATTTTTCTTTATAAGGAACTAAGTCCAGAATTGCCTGGCTGACTCTTCTGGCTGCTGAATTATGTGGCTCAAGTCATCAGCGTCTGGTGGTCGCACATAAGTGCCCTGAAAGTTGTCGAGGAATGCGGCTTCCAGATCTTCCCAATAGCTAATGGAGTCCGTTGGCAAGCTGTTAAGCCAATGCCGCGCTGGTCCGTTGAGCTTTAGTGAGAGGTATTTGATGGCATGTAGGTCATCATCGCGGTCCATGTGGATGTGGAGGAGGAAGTCCTCAATCCATACTACGGGATATATTGTGCCGTCGTATGATTCAATGTTTACAGGTTTGAAACCTTCTGGGAATTGATGTTCCATTACTTCGTCTGTGAAGCATAAGGGGTGTGTGGCGCCTCTGTATTGGGCTATATCTCGACGCAGCTCGAATGGGTCTTGCCCACTGTGTTCGGCCCGACCGGATTTGATTTTACTGTATCCGGCGTGACGTTTGTCATCTCGCAGAGTGGTGCACCCTCGTGATCCATAGATCGATCTTGAATGCTTTGCCTTGTCCTCCAATATGTTTCGCAGGTCTGGCGTATCTCCCCATGCCTTTTTATTTGAATGGCGTTGGGGTGGGGGCTGAGCTTTTGGCTGGAATGCCTCTCTATCGCGGCCACGAGGTGGCCGATCCGCCGTATCATACGCTTCTTCCTCCAGTCGGGGTAGTAACCTGTGCCTTGGGTAACTCTTGGAGGGGCGCTCGAGTTTATATTCCTCGGCCGCGAGGACTTCAGTCCATTTTTCAGCTAGCAGTTCTTGATCAGCTTGAAGCTGTTGCTGCTTTTTCTTCAGGCTATTTGCCGTGGCCATAAGCCGGCGCTTGAAGCCCTCTTGTTCGACGGGATCCTCTGGGACGGTGAATTCATCTTCGCCGAGGCTTGCCTCGTCTTCGGAGGGGAGGATGTAATTGTCATCCTCCTCCTCTCCATCTGCCGATCTCTAAGGAGAGCTGGCTCCTTCATCCTCCTGCTCTAAATCTTGCTGGAGGGGATTGTTGTTGTCTTCGGCACTATCCGGAGTATTATTATCTCCTGTGCTGGTATCACCACTTTTGCTTTGGCGGGACTTAGAGCGGCACCGCTGACGTTGGTGCTTGGGTTGCTTCTTGGAGGGGTCATCCTCCCCTATCTCGTCGCCATTGCCTTCATTGGGTGTATCCACCATGTATATGTCATATGACGAGGTGGCTATCCAGTGCCCTATAGGTGCTGGTTCATGTTCGTCTCCGACATCGTCATCCATACCGTCGATGTCTTCGGAGTCGAAGTCGAGCATGTCGGTTAAATCATCGATAGTGGCTACAAAGTGGGTGGTGGGTGGGCGTCGAATTTCTTCATCGTCCGCATCCCAATCTTGTTGGCCATAATCCGGTCATGGCTCTCCTGACAAAGAGAGAGATCTTAGTGAATTCAGAATGTCGCCGAAGGGTGAGTGCTGAAAGATATCCACGACGGTGAATTCCGTGATCGGCGCCCAATCGGATTCGATTGGCAGGGGCGCGGGTGGTTCGGAATCAAAAAGAGAGACCGGCACCTTGGAGTCACGGGCTGCGCGGAGGATTATGCTGGTGTTTGGCTCGATCGCCATTGAGACTGCAGCCCCTGAGGCGGTGTCTAACAACCTGTCCTTGATTGGCGCATTTGGCTCCGAGCTAAGGGTTGGAGCTGATGCGGGCGTGGCCTCTGGGGTACTATTCGGCGGCAGAGCTAGCTCATACCCATCGCGATAGTGCGGCACGCCCGACTGTGGCTCGAATCCGTCAAAGATCAAGTCTCCGCGGATGTCGGCCGTGTAGTTCGAACTTCCAAATCTGACCTGATGGCCAGGGGCGTAGCTTTCAATCTGCTCCAGATGGCCAAGCGAATTAGCCCGCAGTGCAAAGCCGCCAAATACGAAGATCTGTCCGGGGAGAAAAGTCTCACCCTGGACCGCATCGCCATCGATGATAGTAGGAGCCATCAAGCCTAACGGCGAGGCACAGAGGAACTCTCAATGAAAGCACCAATGTCGGTGTCAAAACCGGCGGATCTCGGGTAGGGGGTCCCGAACTATGCGTCTAGGCCGGATGGTAACAGGAGGCAGGGGACACGAAGTTTTACCCAGGTTCGGGCCCTCTTGATGGAGGTAAAACCCTATGTCCTGCTTGATTAATATTGATGATATGGGTAGTACAAGAGTAGATCTACCATGAGATCAGAGAGGCTAAACCCTAGAAGCTAGCCTATGGTATGATTGTTGTTGTCCTACGGACTAAAACCATTTGGTTTATATAGACACCGGAGAGGGTTAGGGTTACACAAGGTCGGTTACAAAGGAGGAGATATCCATATACGTATTGCCTAGCTTGCCTTCCACACCAAGTAGAGTCCCATCCGGACACGAGACGAAGTCTTCAATCTTGTATCTTCATAGTCTAACATTCCGGCCAATGGAGATAGTCCGGCTGTCCAGAGACCCCCTAATCCAGGACTCCCTCAGCGTTATTATTACATTGGTCCTTAAAATCTTCGCAATATTTTGTACGCAATCACGAGGATTTTGCTTGTCTGTGAGTTTGTAACACCCTTGATGCGGCTATATCTCCTATGTGTCGAAGCACGACTTAGAGGCATAACCGCATTGAAAGCAATGTCGCAAGTAAGGTAATCTTCACAACAACCCATGTACATATATAAAAGGGGAAAAGATACATAGTTGGCTTACACTCGCCACATCACACAAATACATGAATAACATTACAATCATCCAATACACTCATGGTCCGACTACGGTACCAAAATAAAGATCAACCCCCACATGCAACAAAGTCCCCGATCGCCCCAACTGGGCACCACTACTGATCATCTAGAAAAGACACATAGTAACAGCGAGAGTCTTCATCGAACTCCCACTTGAGCTCAAGCGCATCGTCTGGAGCGGTATCATTGGTCCCTGCATCTGGTTTGGAAGTAATTTGTGAGTCATGGGGACTCAGCAATCTTGCACCCTCGCGATCAAAACTATTTAAGCTTATAGGAAAGGCAAGGTATGATGTGGAGCTGCAGCAAGCGACTAGCATATATGGTGGCTAACCTGTTCGCAAAAGAGAGCGAGAAGAGAAGGCAAAAGCACGGTCGAACAACTATGATCAAGAAGTGATCCTAGAACAACCTACGTCAAGCATTACTCCAACACCGTGTTCACTTCCCGGACTCCGCCGAGAAGAGACCATCACGGTTACACACGTGGTTGATTCATTTTAATTAAGTTAAGTTCATGTTATCTACAACCGGACATTAACAAATTCCCATCTGCCCATAACCGCGGGCACGGCTTTCGAAAGTTCAAATCCCTGCATGGGAGTCCCAACTTAGCCCATCACAAGCTCTCACGGTCAATGAAGGATATTCCTTCTCCCGAGACATTCCGATCAGACTCGGCATCTCGGTTTTACAAGACATCCTCGACAATGGTAAAACAAGTCCAGCAACACTGCCCGAATGTGCCAACAAATCCCGATAGGAGCTGCACATATCTCGTTCTCAAGGCACACTCAGATGAGACTAGCTACGAGTAAAACCAACCCTCAAGTTTCCCCGAGGTGGCCCCGCAGGCAGCTCAGTCAGACCAACACTCAGAGGAGCACTGGCCCAGGGTGGGTTTAAATAAAGATGACCCTCGGGCTCCGGAAACCCAAGGGAAAAAGAGGCTAGGTGGCAAATGGTAAAACCAAGGTTGGGCATTGCTGGAGGAGTTTTATTCAAGGCGAACTATCAAGGGGTTCCCATTATAACCCAACCGCGTAAGGAACGCAAAAACCGGGAACATTACACCGATATGACGAAAACTAGGGCGGCAAGAGTGGAACAAAACACTAGGCAAAAGGCCGAGCCTTCCACCCTTTACCAAGTATATAGGTGCATTAAGATAAAAAAGATAATATGGAGATATCCCAACAATAAACAATGTTCCAACAAGGAACGATCTCCAATCTTCACCTGCAACTAGCAACGCTATAAGAGGGGCTGAGCAAAGCGGTAACATAGCCAATCAATGGTTTGCTTCGACATGGTGGGTTAGAGGTTTGACATGGCAATTTGGGAGGCATGATAAGCAAGTGGTAGGCATCATAGCATAGGCATAGCAAAAGAGCGAGCATCTAGCAAGCAAAGATAGAAGTGATTTTGAGGGTATGATCATCTTGCCTGCAAACTTGTCAGGGTTGACTTGATCCTCGTAGGCGAACTCAATGGGCTCCTCATTCACGAACTCGTCTCCCGGCTCTACCCAAACAAGAACAACAAGCAAACAGAACACAATCAACCACGTGCAATGCTCAAATAACATGATGCAAACATGGTATGATATGCGGGATGCGATATGTGATGCATATGCGAGATTTTACAAGGAATGATTGAACCTGGCCTCAACTTGGAAATCCAAGAGTGCCACTGGAAAGGTGAGGTGATTTCGGTTGAAATTGATATAAAGATCACCGGAATCGGATGCACGGTTTGGAAATGGCAAGCAAAACAAATATGGCACCAGTCTGCGATAATCAGCAAGTGACCAACTAAATGCAACAAGATAAATATGCTACAGCACTCAAACATAACAACAAAATACATTGCAGGGATCCATTCATGAAGATTGACAAAAGATGAACACTGAGCTATGGCTAATTCATCCATTAACAGGTTCAAACAAGCATGGCAAAAGTGCAAAAGATAACAGGTTTCAGACTTAGAGAAATTAACACAAGTCTGGAATTTATCATCAGGAAGCACACTTTAGAGCATGAAAACTACATGCTACAAGAACTTAACATGGCAAGGCAAGGCATGGAATGAAGCTACTCAAAGCACTTAACAAAAGTCCCTTAGTGACCGTGAGCCAAAAGTTAATAGAAAATACAATTGCAAGCATGTGAACATAGCTAAAACATAAACAGATCTCAGACTTAGTGAAAAATGGGAGCATGCAAATCAGTTAACGAGTAGGCATGTTTACGAGCTCGATGCACTCACTACATAGTATGGCATGACAAACTAAGCATACACCCATCAAGAATACATATCATAGAAGCTACAAATGGTAAGAACAACAACATAGCATGCACGGATCAATAGCAACATCCTCGGCAAAATCGCTAAACATGTCAACAATCTGCCAGGATTCACGATATAGCAAAAGTAGAGCTCGATTGAATCAAGCTAGGGTGCTCCATACATGCAAACAAAGAAATGGATGGATAGAGAACCACAAGGTTAACAAAACATACTTACTGATCATCCTCAAAAGAGGCACGGATCACTAGGAAACAACATGAACATATGGCATATCAACAAAATCAGGACAAGGACTTAGTGAAATTCTAAGTCCCTGAAATCAGCATTACCGATTGCGCTACTTTGCAAGCTTGTGCTAGTCACCACAAATATCACAAGAATACATGGCAAGCACCTCTATAAAGATGACATGGCATATAACAAAACACATGTAGAGCTCAGGAGCATAGCATGCACACATTAATCATGGAAAAAATGGCAAATAGCTATTTGATGAAATAGATGAGACAAATTCACCACATAGCCCTCTTCCAACAGCATTTAAGGCATCCAGATGAGCTCAAATGAAAATGATGCAATCATATGAAATGATGTACTCGTCGAGATGAACATTTTGATATGCTACACGCACAAATCCGAGCTACGAATGCAGAGATACGACATGTCAAAGGATGCAAATAATCTAGGGTTTGTAGGGAAAAAGTCAACCGTCTCCCGATCTAGATCTAGATCTGGCACGTTTCTCGAGGTTCGCCGGGGATCACTGTTCACCGGACTTGCCGAGGTCATCAGGGTTCGCCGGAGTCACGGGATGAGGTGGCCGGAGACGAGAGGACGATGGCCGGAGCGGGGCGGCGCGGAGGAGGTCCGGCCTCTACGGCGGCGAGCGGCGAGGAGGAAGGCGACGGGCGGCGGGCGGCGAAGCCCGATGGAGGTGGCGGCGACCGGGTGGCGCTGGCGTCCCGGTGACTCGCCGGCGCGGGCAGGCGGCGAACAGGGTGAGGGCGGCGGAGCTAAACGGTGGCGGCGGCGCTAGAGGCCGAGGCGCTCGGGGCGGCGGCTCGGGCCCGGCGCGGCTCGGGCGGGCCGGCCTCGGGCCCCGGTGGGCCGCGGCGGGTGCGGGGATGGCACGGAAGACGCGTGGCGGCAGCGAAGCTGATGTGGCAGTGCGCTATTGGACGAGGCAACATGGCGGCGGGCGGCGAACGTGTCCGGCGTGGCGTGGACGCGTCCGGCGGCGCGGCGAGGAGTTTGCTAGGGTTTGGACTGCGCGAAAAATCTGGGGGAAGACACATATTTATAGGTAGAGGGAGCTAGGAGACTCCAAATTGAGCACGGTTTTCAGCCACGCGATCGTGTTTGAACGCTCTAGACGATGGAGGGGTTTTTCGTGGGTTTTGGGGCAAATTGGAAGTGTGTTGGGCTGCAACACAAGCGAGGCCTTCTCGGTCCCTCGGTTCACCATTGGAGTATCAAACGAAGTCCAAATGGCATGAAACTTGATAGGAGGTCTACCGGTAGTAAACCAAGGCCGCTTGGCAAGTCTTGGTCCAATCCGGAAATGTTTAACCCCCACACACGAAAAAAGGTAGAAAGGGACACCGGAGGAGATAGGAGCGCCGGAATGCAAAACGGACAACGGGGAAAATGCTCGGATGCATGAGGCGAACACGTATGCAAATGCAATGCACATGATGACATGATATGAGATGCATGACAAAGGCAACAACACACGGAGACAAAAACCCGAACCCGAGGAAAATAAAATAACTTATGCCAGAAACGGCAAGAGTTGGGATACATATAAGGTACATTACATTCGGGGTGTTACAACACTCCACCACTACGAAAGGATCTCGTCCCGAGATCTAGGACTGGAAAAACACCGGGTACTCAGAACGGAGGTGATCCTCACATTCCCAGGTGGCTTCACGGTCGGAATGGTGTGGCCACTTGACTTTGAGGAATTTGATTGACTTATTGCAAGTCTTGCACTCAGTTTCTTCAAGAATAGCAATGGGGTGCTCATGATAAGAAAGGTCTTCTTGGAGATCAATGTCTTCGAAGTTGACGGTGCGGTCAGGGGTCTTGAAGTACTTGCGGAGCTGAGAGACATGGAACACGTCGTGCACGTTTGCAAAGTTGGAGGGAAGCTCGAGTTGATAGGTAAGATCGCCTCTCTTGCTGACGATCTTGAAAGGGCCCACGTATCTAGGAGCAAGCTTCCCTTTGATACCGAAGCGACGAGTACCTTTCATTGGAGAGATGCGGAGGTAAACATGGTCTCCAATCTCGAAAGCCAAATCATGATGCTTACTATCATAGTAGCTCTTCTGGCGTGATTGCGCAGCTTTGAGGTTATCACGAATGACTTTGCACATCTCTTCTGCCTCTGTGATCAAGTCATTTCCAAGATGTTGACGTTCACCAGTCTCTGACCAGTTGAGAGGAGTATGACACTTCCTGTCATAGAGAATTTCAAATGGGGCCTTGCCCGAACTCGCTTGAAAGCTGTTGTTGTAGGAGAACTCGGCATAAGGAAGGCAATCTTCCCACTTCATACCGAAGGAGATAACACAAGCCCTGAGCATATCTTCGAGAATCGCTAGTTTGGGGATGAAAAGCTGTGCTGAAACGGATGTTGGTGCCCATGACCTTCTGAAAAGAATCCCAAAACTTCGAGGTGAAGATGCTGCCATGATCTGAAGATATCAACTGCGGAATGCCATGCAGAGAGACAATCCGAGAGGTATAAAGCTCTGCCAATTGAGCTGCTGTGATGGATTCTTTGATAGGCAGAAAGTGAGCCGCTTTAGTGAGTTTGTCGATGACAACGAATATAGCATCATTGCCACGCTTGGACTTTGGAAATCCCGTCACGAAGTCCATCTCAATGTGGTCAAACTTCCATTCTGGAATGGCAAGAGGTTGGAGGAGACCAACTGGTCATTGGTGTTCTTCCTTCACTCTTCTGCAGACATCACATTCATTCACGAACTGAGCAATCTCACGCTTCATTCGAGTCCACCAATACGCCTGCTTGAGGTCCTGGTACATCTTTGTACTCCAGGGGTGGATAGAGAGGAGTGAATTGTGAGCCTCGTTCATAATGACTTTGCGAAGGTCACCTTTAGGCACAACAATGCGATCCTCTAAGAAGAGAGTATCCTTGTCATCAAGACGATAGCACTTGTACTTGGGTTGACTCTTGGCAATCCCAATCTTCACCTTCTTCACCATAGCATCAAGAAGTTGAGCCTCGCGAATCTGATCTTCCAAAATAGGAGAGACTTGAAGGTTGGCGAGGAAACCTTGAGGAACAATTTGCAGATTGAGTTTGCTGAAAGCTTCACAAAGCTTGGGTTGGTAAGGCTTGAGAATCAAACTGTTGCAGTGAGCCTTCCTGCTCAATGCGTCAGCAATTACATTGGCCTTGCCTAGAGTATATTCGATGCTCGGATTATACTCTTGAATCATTTCGACCCAACAAGTCTGCCTGAGGTTGAGATTAGGCTGAGTGAAGATGTACTTGAGAATCTTGTGGTCACTCAAGATGTCCACTTTTCTTCCCAATAGGAGATGTCTCCAAGTCAAAAGAGCATGCACAACTGCCACCAACTCGAGGTCATGAGTGGGGTAGTTCTTCTCGTTGGGCTTCAACTGGCTAGAAGTATACGCCCCAACTTTCTTCTCTTGCATCGACACTGCACCAAGACCTTGAAGAGGCATCACAGAAGACCTCGAACGGTTTGGATTCATCAGGAGGAGTCAGATCTAGAGCAGTGACTAATTTCTCTTTCAGGGTGTTGAAAGTGATGTCACATTCAGGAGACCAAACGTACTAGACGTGCTTCTAGAGAAGGTTGAAAGAGGCTTCGCGATCTTTGAGAAGTTCTCAACGAACCTTCGACAATAGCTTGTGAGACCAAGGAAGCTGCGGAGTTGCTTCATGTTCTGAGGTGGTTCCCAATTCACAATTGTAGACACCTTCTCAGGATATGCCCTTGGCAGAGATGATATGTCCAAGATAGAGAACCTCATCGAGCCAAAACTCGCACTTTGAAAACTTGGCGTAGAACTGATGTTCTTTGAGATTATCCAGCACCAAACGCAAGTGCTTTGCATGATCTTCCTTGTTCTTGGAAAAGACCAAAATGTCATCGAGGTAGACCAAGACGAAGTCATTTGTGTAGGGGTTGAAGATGAAGTTCATCATGCGAGAGAAAGTTGGCGGAGCATTGACGAGGCCAAAAGACATGACAGTATATTCATATGAACCATAGCTTGTTCTGAAAGCTGTCTTGGGAATATCTTGCTCACGAATTGGAAATCTGGTGATAGCCCATACGGAGATCAAGCTTGGAGAATACTTGAGCACCTTTGAGTTGTTCAAACAGCTCGTTGATGTTGGGAAATGGGTACTTGTTCTTTATAGTCTTCTTGTTCAATGGACGGTAGTCAACACAAAGTCGGTCCGTTCCATCCTTCTTCTTCACAAAAAGGACTCCACAACCACACGGAGAAGAACTAGGTTGGATGAGACCCATTCGCTCTTAAATATCGATTTGCTTCTTCAGCTCCTTCAACTCTTCAGGTCCAAGCTTGTAAGGACGTTTGCAAACAGGTTCCGTGCCAGGCTCAAGATCGATAACGAATTCAACTGGCTGGTGCGGAGGCATTCCTGGAAGCTCTTCTAGAAAGACGTCTTGATATTCGCAAACGACTAGAATTTGAGAGATGGCATCCAGTTCACCCTTCTCATTGAGAGAAAACAGACGGATGGTATTATCCCGAGCGGCAAAGACAATTACATCCTCAGACGAATGAGTCAATTGAATCTGCCTAGCAGCACAATCAAGATGAGCCTTGTGCTTAGAAAGCCAATCCATTCCGAGAATAAGATCAATATCCGAGTTACCAAGGACCACTGGAGAGGACAGAAACTTGTAGTCGCCCAACGTGATAGAGACATCGAGAGCAACCAAACTAGAAGTCAAAAGCTTGCCGGGAGAAACAACTTGCATGACTTTGGGCATAACCTCAGTATCAACATTGTGCTTCGATGCAAATGGGAATGACAAGAAAGAATGCGATGCACCAGTGTCAAAAGTACTTTTGTAGGAACATCGTTAACATGAAGGTTACCCATAATCACATCTGGCGAGTCCTCTGACTGAGCTGCGTTCAACAAGTTGACCTTGGCGTGCTTGGGGTTATGCTTGACCACTGCGGTACTTTCCGATCTCACAGGAGGAGGAGGAGGAAGACGCCTCTGATTGAAGCATTTGTTGGCATAGTGACCCTTCTGTTGGAACTTGTTGCACATGACCTTTGAAAGCGGACGGTGATACGGAGCACTTGATCTTGGAGCTTGAGACGAAGTCTTGTTCTAAAAGCCAGGGTTGGGTGGGTGGGAAGATCCACTGCCACCTTTGCTCTTCTACTGATAAGGCTGATGGAACGGAGGAGGAGGAAGCCAATACTTTTGCTGCTTAGCCACTTGAGTTGAGGAAGAAGGAGTTGCATCTCTGACTCGCTTCTTGGAAGCATCACACTTCAGTTGGGCAGCCTCTTTCTTCATTGCCATGTTGTAGAACTCATCGTACTTCTTTGGCTCAAAGAGGACGAGAGCTAGCTAGAGTTCTTCTCTGAGAACACCCCTGAACTGGTAAATCATGCTCTTCTCGTCAGGGACGTCTTGCTTAGCAAAACGGGCGAGCTTCTGAAACATAATGTTACCATTCTGCAGCTTGGTCTTTGAGTTGGAAAGGAGGCAAACTTGACAAAGTCCTCAGGCCTGACATTACTGCACTCGAAATGCTTGCATATGTGCACAAGCCAATCATCAGCGTCTGTTGCCTCAACACAATTGTTGAAGGTCTTTGGCTGGTTAGCGAGGAACTGGTTGAGTGTAGCAAACTGATTCTGATTGTTGCCATGACCCTGGTTCCCTTGGTTGCGCTCTTGAAGAAGTTGCATGATCAACTGCGTGTTTGCATTGGTAGCGGCCATCACAGCTTTCCATGCCTCCGGAGGTGGAGGTGGTGGTGGCGGATCAGGATTCGGGGTCGTGCACGTTGGAGGAGCCATCCTGAAGAGGCTGACATCCGTTAGCATCTTGACAGACAAATATTCAAGCTGAATCGAACGGATTGAAATTGCAACATAAAGTCTTCACATCTGAACCAAATGAACGAATGCATTCCAATCGAAATGGTCACATATCCATAAATTGAGAAGCCACTTAGAATTTAGGTATAAGAATAAAACAAGGTACGGACAAGAACGAATACTTGGTGAGGATTACCCAATCCCGAACCAAATATCTGCCGAAGAGGAACTAGAGCTACAAGAATTCCCACCTATGAAACTCCCAAACCTTTCCGGTTATGCAATCGGGTGTTGGGGATACAGGGGAAGCATAATATCTCACCCAAATCTAGCAAATCCTACATCCAGCTGTATCCATCCTTCAACACATAACCGAGAAACCTTCGGAAATCGTCTACCTCAACCTTCGAAAAGCATCCGTTATACAAGTTATGGCAATACTCCCAAACTCCCGCCCCAGTACTGGGTGGCGTCGAGGTTATGTCACCAACAACTGCATAAAAGAGATTTTCGATGTCGGCGAAACTCAGGTATTCCAAAATCTAAACGATAAAATTGTGACGACAACACCTCAGAGCTCAACTCCCCGGGACACTGCCACAACTCCTAAATGACAGGAGGCACCAAGAACAATGTTCTCGTCACAAATCGATCGGAATGATTCCAAGATACCCGCGTGATCCTAAATTTTTTTTAGTGAAATTTGAGAAGAGAAGAGTAAAAACTCTACGTCAGGATGCCTCACTAGAGCTATGAAGGGACTGGGGAGTAAAAAGAATTCCTAAACTCTTCGATATATAATTCCTAAATGACTCAAAACATTTTTCTAGACTCAACAACGCCAACGATTCAATCAAGCAGGGGGCTCCAAAGGTCGGGGAAGGCTCTGATTACCAACTTGTAACACCCTCGATGCGGCTATATCTCCTACGTGTCGAAGCACGACTTAGAGGCATAACCGCATTGAAAGCAATGTCGCAAGTAAGGTAATCTTCACAACAACCCATGTACATATATAAAAGGGGAAAAGATACATAGTTGGCTTACACTCTCCACGTCACACAAATACATGAATAACATTACAATCATCCAATACACTCATAGTCCGACTAAGGTAAAAAAATAAAGATCAACCCCCACATGCGACAGAGTCCCCGATCGCCCCAACTGGGTACCACTACTGATCATCTGGAAAAGACACATAGTAACAGTGAGAGTCTTCATCGAAATCCCACTTGAGCTCAAGTGCATCGTCTGGAGCGGTATCATTGGCCCCTACATTTGGTTTGGAAGTAATCTATGAGTCACGGGGACTCAGCAATCTCGCACCCTCATGATCAAGACTATTTAAGCTTATAGGAAAGGCAAGGTATGATGTGGAGCTGCAGCAAGCAACTAGCATATATGGTGGCTAACCTGTTCGCAAAAGAGAGAGAGAAGAGAAGGCAAAAGCACGGTCGAAGAAAATGATCAAGAAGTGATCCTAGAACAACCTACGTCAAGCATTACTCCAACACCATGTTCACGTCCCGGACTCCGCCGAGAAGAGACCATCACGGTTACACACGCAGTTGATTCATTTTAATTAAGTTAAGTTCATGTTATCTACACCCGGACATTAACAAATTCCCATCTGCCCATAACCGCGGGCACGGCTTTTGAAAGTTCAAATCCCTGCAGGGGAGTCCCAACTTAGCCCATCACAAGCTCTCACGGTCAACGAAGGATAGTCCTTCCCCCAAGACATTCCGATCAGACTCGGCATCTTGGTTTTACAAGACATCCTCGACAATGGTAAAACAAGTCCAGCAACACCGCCCGAATGTGCTGACAAATCCCGATAGGAGCTGCACATATCTCGTTCTCAGGGCACACTCAGATGAGACTAGCTACGAGTAAAACCAACCCTCAAGTTTCCCCGAGGTGGCCCCGCAGGCAGCTCAGTCGGGCCAACACTCAGAGGAGCACTGGCCCAGGGGGAGTTTAAATAAAGATGACCCTCGGGTTCCGGAAACCCAAGGGAAAAAGAGGCTAGGTGGCAAATGGTAAAACCAAGGTTGGGCATTGCTAGAGGAGTTTTATTCAAGGCGAACTGTCAAGGGGTTCCCATTATAACCCAACCACGCAAGGAACGCAAAAACCGGGAACATAACACCGATATGACGGAAACTAGGGCGGCAAGAGTGGAACAAAACACTAGGCAAAAGGCCGAGCCTTCCACCCTTTACCAAGTATATAGGTGCATTAAGATAAACAATATAATATGGTGATATCCCAACAATAAACAATGTTCCAACAAGGAACGATCTCCAATCTTCACCTGCAACTAGCAACGCTATAAGAGGGGCTGAGAAAAGCGGTAACATAGCTAATCAACGGTTTGCTAGGACATGGTGGGTTAGAGGTTTGACATGGCAATTTGGGAGGCATGATAAGCAAGTGGTAGGCATCATAGCATAGGCATAGCAAAAGAGCGAGCATCTAGCAAGCAAAGATAGAAGTGATTTCGAGGGTATGATCATCTTGCCTGCAAAGTTGCCAGAGTTGACTTGATCCTCGTAAGCGAACTCAATGGGATCCTCGTTCATGAACTCGTCTCCCAGCTCTACCCAAACAAGAACAAGAAGCAAACGGAACACAATCAACCACGTGCAATGCTCAAACAACATGATGCAAACATGGTATGATATGCGGGATGCGATATGTGATGCATATGCGAGATTTTACAAGGAATGATTGAACCTGGACTCAACTTGTAAATCCAAGAGTGCCACTGGAAAGGTGAGGTGATTTCGGTTGAAATCGGTATAAAGATCACCGGAATCGGATGCATGGTTTGGAAATGGCAAGCAAAACAAATATGGCACCAGTCTGCGATAATCAGCAAGTGACCAACTAAATGCAACAAGATAAATATGCTACAGCACTCAAACATAACAACAAAATACATTGCAGGGATCCATTCATGAAGCTTGACAAAAGATGAACACTGAGCTATGGCTAATTCATCCATTAACAGGTTCAAACAAGCATGGCAAAAGTGCAAAAGATAGAAAGGGACACCCGGAGGAGATAGGAGCGCCGGAATGCAAAACAGACAACGGGGAAAATACTCGGATGCATGAGATGAACACGTATGCAAATGCAATGCACATGATGACATGATATGAGATGCATGACAAAGGCAACAACACACGGAGACAAAAACCTGAACTCGAGGAAAATAAAATAACTTAGGCCGGAAACGGCAAGAGTTGGGATACATATAAGGTAAATTACATCCGGGGTGTTACAGAGTCAGAAACAACCAGGATTTTCCTTGCCAACTTCTGTTAAACATTTACTTATATAAGTTAATAACATGTGGGATGTTTTTATAATGTATATATAAGTCTATAAAATATACGATAATAGTAATAATGTAAATATATATAATGTGGTTAAAAATACATTGGGTTGCCGATCTTTAAGAAAAAAGCCCATAGGCCGGTATGGACCTCAAAAAATAAGTTGAAACCACTGTCGCTGTATGTCATGGGCTACGCATGTTAAAATACAAAACCTAGGACTAGTTGATACTTGTTCGCCCTCTGGAAAAAATGATACCAGATCCCCGAGCGAACTGGATTAAACAGGGGGGCCGGCGGCACAACTGATGAAGATCATCAGGAGCGGTTATTTTTTTCTTCAGTGGATGGCTCTCGATGGCGTTTTTTACTTGCCTCTACACCATACAACTTGTATTTTTAGCCTCCCAGTCTGTGGTGGACTAGCAACCCATTTGCTACGCGGGCCAACCTATAGAAACCAGCACTCGATTTTTCATCAA
This sequence comes from Triticum aestivum, assembly GCF_018294505.1. Classification (NCBI taxonomy): domain Eukaryota; kingdom Viridiplantae; phylum Streptophyta; class Magnoliopsida; order Poales; family Poaceae; genus Triticum; species Triticum aestivum. The sequence continues at coordinate 241,653,569 of NC_057803.1, forward strand.
GCCGCAAAATCAACGCAGTACTATGTTTGTTTTGAGGCCGAAAACATTACGGCAGGGGTTGAGCAGGGGAGGGGGCAAGACAAAGCAAAAAGATTAAAAAGAGCTGATGCGCCATTGCTACCCTAACAAAGCAGGTGCAATTCTTCTTGGGAAGAAGGTGTGCCACTGACACCTACACGTCACATACCCCACAGTAGGCATACTAACAAGTTCACACACAAGTACGATAGAAAAGGTAAACATTCGTATCAAACTCAGGTTCACAGGACACCATCATATTCATAGCCAACATTCACTATTAACAACTCAAAAGGTTCATATATACACAAGTTCAGCATGTCTATGGATCCAAATGATTGATAGATCACACAACAATATTCATAGATAATTCACAAAAAGATTCAGATATACACATGTTCAGTATGTTTATGCATCCAAATGATTGAGATCATAGCCAATATGATCCATGGACGAACTTTAATTACCTAGGGTACAGACTGGTAAATAGTGCTCAGTCGGAGGTACTTCTTGCTAAAATTAATGCTTGTATGAGTAAACTTTCGAGTACATAAGAGGCAGCACAGTCAATCGGAACTTTGCTTGTAGGTTTATCCTCAAATAGTGGCCTCGTGCCGAGGGAGGTTTGAGCAACTTGGCCACTACTTTCATCCAACTAGTTTACTGGCTCATCTTGGTCTTGTAGCTCGCCAAAATTCTACATTGCAAACTGGTAAATGGTGTTCAGTTAGAGGTACTTCTTGCTGAACTTAATGCTTGTACGAGTAAAGTTTCGAGTACATAAGAGGCAGCACAGACAATCTGAACTTTGCTTGTAGGTTTATCCTCAAATAGTGGCCTCGTGCCAAGGGAGGTTTGAGAAACTTGGCCACTACTTTCATCCAACTAGTTTACTGGCTCATCTTGGTCCTGTAGCTCGCCAAAATTCTACATTGCATATGAGAAAGGAGGTAGTTGAGAAAATGAACCGCCCAAATTTTGTGTGCAGTTCATCTAAAATGGAGCATCCCTGGCATGCGGACTGATTAAGTGCAAGATGAATATACACGCCAACCAACTTGTCTGGAATCTTTAGACTCCATGCCATAAAGTTCGCTACCATATCTGCCGATAACCAAAAGGCACAAGTTGGGACCATAGACTGGACTATGTTTTTCTGGGCTACGCACCAAGCAATATTTTTGGCGTTCACTCTCCTAATACTTGGAGTTTGACAATTAGTTGACGCCGGTTGATACTCGAATGAATATAGGCACTTCTTCTTGTCAACATCGATGCTTGTCTGAGTGAACTTTGGAGTACATAGCAGCAACATAAGTACCTGCCCATCTGATCTTTTTGTGCGGTTCTACTGAAATCACCCAATGTAATGATTTGCATGCGAGTTCAGGCTCCAAGTTACTCCTTTATGAAATTGGCAAACAATAGAACAATACCAAATTACCAATACATATGACAAGGACAATAATCAGGATAAAGACCAGTACCAACCTGTGTGAGGTAGCATATCAATTACTATTTCCTTTGGCTGGAAGCCGAGATAAGCCAACCGACTGACAGCAAAGGAAGAATACAAGCCCAGATTAGCGACTGACAGAAAAGGAAGGAAGTTGTCGAGGCAATGAAACACCCAAGGTTTTTGTGCAGTTCCACCAAAATCGAGCATCCCTGTTGGCACATATATTGAGAGAGTGAGATTACTATAATTGTGGGACTAGTTGATGAAACATACACTAACAAATAGAAGCACCCTCATTATGTTAATGGGTAAAGTTAGCAACATAGTAGTCTTGCTTAAAGGGAGGTATTTGTTTATTTAATCAGTGCCAATTAGCTCAACACTCAAAGCATTGCCATGTATCATAGGTTGCAAAACTTTAACGTGCAAAGATAATGGAGTTTCTCATGACAGTAGCATGATACAAATAGAGATGATAGCAAACTGATATGGATGAAGGCCTTAGGCCGGTACAAACCTGAGGAAAAAAGCTTATTCATGTAGTCCCATAAGAGATGATAAAGCACTCACTGGAATCACTCAATAGTGTATATTTTTGTGCAGTTCAAATGTATGGTTGAAATCACTCTTGTTTACCAGTGCTGAGATTATATCGAAAGATTACCAAGAACTTCCCGTAGAGTTAAAGCACTGGCTGGGATACAGTTCATTGTATTGTCTTGTGTAGTTCTACTAAAATGTATGATTGGCACAACATGATCCCTATTTGCATAGGATCATCTCACAGGTAAGGTAGACGTTGCCGGAGCCCTTAAATAGCCTCGACTGAGGCCTCCGGCTTCAGCAAGATCACCTTGTCATTGTCTATTCTTCTTCTTCCTCTTCATCCTCTGTTTCTCTTTCTCCTCACCAGTTGGTGAAACCTAGTACATGATTGGCCTTCTATTTCTGAATTGGTTTCGTCAGTGAGGGAGTACAAGTGTACTAGTAAACAATAGCATTATTTTCTCATGGGAGTCACAAAATAGAGATGAACACATGCATTAAATATCATTCTTACCTAAAGGAAGGTTATGGCGTCAATATGGATAATGAGGATTGGAACACATATCTCGCTTTGTGCAGTTCCACCGAAATGAATCAACTATTCCATTATGACATTCCAGTTAAATAGCACCAAAGTCACTTCTTTTAAGAAGTGTTTTGTGAAGTGCACCAAAAGGTCACAACAGCAACCTGGTGAAATGGATATCCCTTTTTGCACAAAAAGCTAGAATGGAAACAGTCAAAGTCTCAAACAATTACGAGTGAAAACATTTGGCTAAACTTGTTGTGGCTTATAACAGTGGCATGGCTTCATTTTACCAGGGGCATTAGATTAAGAACAACTAAATATTTGTTATAAGGGCATGGGACAGTGGGTGCACCAGAATTCCAGCACCATGTACCTAAGACAAGAATTTTTTATTAGCAGTGAACCCCACATGTCATAGACACAAAAAGTGTGGCAAGATTCCCTTAGGCAAGCCAAAGTGTGTCTAAAAATTTGAGCAACTGAAGTTAGGCAAGTGTGGCAAGTGTGAGAAAAATAATGTGGCAACATAAGACAAACATAGTCACAATCCAAACAGCCTCGTAATTTTTTGTGACATGCATGAAAATTTGGTTAGTTAAATTTATAGTCAAAATTTGGCAAGGTGCATCAAATGGACACATGCAAGTATCAAAAGGGAAGTCACGGCATGCATGCATGCGTTGTACTCCCTCCGTTTCCAAATATAAGTCTTTTTAGAGATTGCAACAAGTGACTACATACGAAGAAAAATATGTCTACATACATCCGTATGTTGCAGTCAATTTGAAATGTGTAAAAAGACTTATATCGCGTGCAATGCTTTGATGTGTCGCATCAACTCGTACACGACTGAGAAGTTTGATTACTACGACGCCCTCTCCCTTACGGACTGAGCTCTGGTGCCTTAACTGCACCTGCCTTTCGCTGCATGACAGGTGGGCCAACCACCTGTTGGGCCCACCTGTCATAAATGCAAAGGCAGGAGCAATAAGTCAATGAAGATGTGTCCCTCCCTCGCGCATGAGCGTGGTGGCTGGCATGACTAGTAGGAGCTTTCACTACACGCTATCCCTCTCGCATGAGGTGGACGGACATGTAGCAGTGGATTCGATACTATAGAAGTAGGAGTAACATCATTGTTCGTCTTCTCGAAGAGGCGAAGAGCCAAGCGCACCCAGAACATGGCAGTTGCGAACGCTCGCGTGGTGCGGTGCCTTGCAGCACGCATATCGGCATATAGCTAGGCTCTTGCATGAGACAAAATTGCTATTTGAGCCCACTATTATAGTATTAGTACTTGCTAGTATAGCCCTGTAAACCGGAAAGGAGTATTTGCCTTTCTAGAGATTTCAACAAGTGACTAGATGTAACACCCACGATGCGGCTATATCTCCCACGTGTCGGGGCACGACTTAGAGGCATAACCACATTGTAGGCATGTCGCAAGAGGGGTAATCTTTACACATCCCATGTACTGAATAAGAAAGAGGTACAGAGTTGGCTTACAATCGCCACTTCACAAAATACATAAATATATCATTACATCATCTAGATACAATCAAGGTCCGACCAAAATAAAGACAACCCCAAATGCATAAGATCCCCGATCAAACCAATTGGGCTCCACTACTGATCGTCTTGAAAGGAAACGTAATAACGTCCTGAGTCCTCGTCGAACTCCCACTTGAGTTCAGTCGCATCTCCTGGAATTGCATCATCGACACCTGCATCTGGTTTTTGGAAGTAATCTGTGAGTCATGGGGACTCAGCAATCTCACACCCTCGCGATCAAGAGTATTTAAGCTTATGGGTAGGGAAAAGGTATGAGGTGGAGCTGCGGCAAGCACTAGCATATATGGTGGCTAACATACACAAATGAGAGCGAGAAGAGAAGGCAAAGCACGGTCGAAAATATATGATCAAGAAGTGATCCTAGAACTACTTACGTTCAAGCATAACGAGACCGTGTTCTCTTCCCGGACTCCGTCGAAAAGAGACCATCACGGCTACACACGCTGTTGATTCATTTTAATTAAGCTATGTGTCAAGTTCTCTACAACTGGATATTAACAAATTCCCATCTGCCCATAACCGCGGGCACAACTTTCGAAAGTTCAAATCCCTGCAGGGGTGTCCCAACTTAGGCCATCACAAGCTCTCATGGTCAACGAAGGATATTCCTTCTCCCAGGACGGCCCGATCAGACTCGGAATCCCGATTACAAGACATCTCGACAATGGTAAAACAAGACCAGCAAAGCCGCCCGAATGTGCCGACAAATCCCAATAGGACCTGCACATATCTCGTTCTCAGGGCACACCGGATGAGCGCTCTGTACAACTAAAACCAAACCTCGAGTTTCCCCGAGGGGGCGCTGCAAAGGACTCTAGTTTGGACCAACACTCAGAGGAGCACTAGCCCGGGGGTTTAAAATAAAGATGACACTTGAGTCCGCGGAACCCAAGGGAAAAAGGCTTAGGTGGCCAATGGTAAAACCAAGGTTGGGCCTTGCTGGAGGAGTTTTATTCAAGGCGAACTCTCAAGGGATTCCCATTATAACCCAACCGCGTAAGGAATGCAAAATCAAGGAACATAACACCGGTATGACGAAAACTAGGGCGGCAAGAGTGGAACAAAACACCAGGCATAAGGCCGAGCCTTCCACCCTTAACCAAGTATATAGATGCATTAAAGTAAACAAGATATAATAATGATATCCCAACAATAATCATGTTCCAATAAGTACAAACTCCAATCTTCACCTACAACTAGCAACGCTATAAGAGGGGCTGAGCAAAGCGGTAACATAGCCAAACAATGGTTTGCTAGGAGAAGGTGGGTTAGAGGTTTGACATGGCAATATGGAAGGCATAATAAAGCATGTGGTAGGCATCGTGGCATAGGCATAGCAATAGAGCAAGCAACTAGCAAGCAAAGATAGAAGTGTTTCGAGGGTATGGTCATCTTTCCTGCAAAGTTCTCCGAGTTGACGTAAGCTTGATCCTCGTAAGCGTACTCAATGGGTTCCTCGATCACGTACTCGTCTCCCGGCTCTACCCAAGGCAAGAACACAAGCAAGGGAAACACAATCAACCACTGTACAATGCACAAGCAACATGATGCAAAACATGGCATGATATACAGGAAGTAATATGCAATGCATATGCGTGCTCCGGAAGAAAAAGATTGAACCAGGCCACAACTTGGCAAACCAAGAGTGCCGCTGGAAAGATGAGTTGATTTCGGTCGAAATCGATATAAGGATCACCGAAATCGGATGCATGGTTTGCAAATGGCAAGCAAAATAATAATGGCACTATTCTGTGATTAACGGCATGATGCCACCTAGAATGCAACAAGAAACTAAGCTACTGCACTCCAACATAGCAACAAGGCACATGGCAGTGATGCACTCAAGATGCTTGACAAAAGATGAACACTGAGCTACGGCTAAAACACACAATAGCAGGTTCAAACAACCATGGCAAAAGTGCAAAAGATAACAACATCACAGACTTTGTGAAAATAACATGCCAGGAATGAACATCATGAAGCAATGTTTAGAGCAAGATATGAAGATGCTAGAGGATCATAACATAGAAACACAAGGCATGGCATGAAACTACTCAAAGCATATAACAAAAGTCCCTTACTTACCATACGCGAAAAAGGATCAGAATATATGATGGCACCCATGTAAACATAACAAGTCTCGTTAACAGATTTAGAATTAGCAGAAAACTGGACATGTCATAAACAGAGTTACGTAGGCATGTTTGCGAGCTCGATGCACTCACCACAAGGCATTGCATGACAAACTAAGCATATACCCAGCAACAAGACATGATCAAGAAGCTAAACATGGGAAGAACAACCTCATAGCATGCATGGATCAACTACAACAACCTTGGCAAAATTGAATAACATGTAAACAATCTGCCTGGAACATTTTATAGCAAAAGTAGAGCAAGATTGAGTCATGCTAGGTTACTCCATAATTGCAAACAAAGACATGGATGGATAGAACATAACAATATCTCAAACTCCTCCTTACTGAACATGCTCAAAAGAGGCATGGATCACTCTGTAGCAACATGAATACATGGCATAAAAATAACATCAGGGAAATGACTTGGAAGAATTCTAAGTCCCTGAAATCAGCAACATCACGAGAGCTACTTTGCATGCTTTTGCTAGTCACCACATTGATCACAAAAATACATGGCATACACCCCTTTAAAGATGGCATGTCATAGCCCAAAACACATGTAGGGCTCAAGTTCGTAGGAGGCACACAATAATCATGGCAAAAAGGACAAATGTCCATAATCTGTTAAGAAACAGAAACTAACATTCTATAGCACTCTTGCAACAGAATTTTAGGCATCAAGATGGACTCAAACAAGAATGGTGCAATGTAATGAAATGAAGAGCACATCCTAACGAACATTTCGATATCTCACACGCGCAAAACGGAGGTACGGATGATGAGATATGGCCTCATGAACATAGCTAAAAAATATGCAGAAAAAAGGACTTACGAAAAATCGACCTAGGGTTTACTGTAGCTGGATCTAGCCGACACGCGAACCGAGGTTGGTTGGGAAGTTTGCCGGAGTGGAAGGACGTGGCGGCCGTAGTTGCTGCTCTCGCCGGAGTAGGGGGGGGGGGCTCGCCGGATCCCGGAGCTCGGCGCGGCAAGGGGCGACGAGGAGAGGGTCGAGCGGCGGCGGAGAAGGAGGCCGGCGGTTGGCGGTGAGCGGCGCAACGACCGGCGAGGTGGCGGCGCACGGTGGCGGCGTGGTCCCGCGACGGGGCGGAGGCGGCGCAGCGCGGGCAGCGCTCGGGCGGCGGGGAGGCGGGCGAAGCGGCGCGGGGACTCGGGCCGGGAGGGCCGCGGTCGGGCCCTGTGGGCCGGCGCGGTTGGAGGCGGCGGCGCGCCACGTGGCGATCCCCAATTGGGCGCGGGTGGCGGCGGATGCGTGTCCGGCGGCGGGCTGACATGTCCGTCGCGGAGAGGGAAGTTTTAGGGTTTTGTACTGCGCGAAAATCCAGGGGAGACGCATATTTATAGGAAGGAGGAGCTAGGAGAGTCCAAATGAGGTGCGGTTTTCGCCATGCGATCGTGATCGAACAACCGATAGGATGGAGGTGGTTTAGATGGGTGTTGGGCCACTTTGGAGGGGTGTTGGGCTGCAACACACACGAGGCCTTTACGGTTCCTCGGTTAACCATTGGAGTATCAAACGAAGTCCAAATGGCACGAAACTTGACAGGTGGTCTACCGATGGTATACCAAGGCCGCTTGGCAAGTCTCGGTCCAATCCGAGAACGTTTAACACTCGCACACGAAAAGAGGCAAAAGGGGACGCCGGAGGATATAGGAGTGCCGGAATGCAAAACGGACAACGGGGAAAAAGCTCAGATGCATGAGACGAACACATATGCAAATGCGATGCACATGATGACATGATATGAGATGCATGACATGGACAAAAAGCAAAACAAAGACAAAACCCAACCACGAGGGAATATCATGACTTAGTGCCGAAAATGACAAGAGTTGGAATACAAATATGGCAAGTTACATACGGGGCGTTACAACACTCCACCACTATGAAAGGATCTCGTCCCGAGATCTAGTACTGGAAAAACTCTGGATATTCGGAACGGAGGTGGTCCTCGCGTTCCCAGGTGGCTTCACGGTCGGAATGATGTGACCACTTCACTTTCAGGAATTTGATAGACTTGTTGCGAGTCTTGCGCTCAGTTTCTTCAAGAATAGCAAAGGGATACTCATGATAAGACAGGTCTTCTTGGAGATCAATCTCTTCAAAGTTGATGGTGCGGTCAGGAGTCTTGAAACACTTGAGAAGCTGAGACCCATGAAACACATCGTGCACGTTTTCAAAGTTGGATGGAAGCTCAAGTTGATAGGCGAGATCGCCTCTTTTGCCAATGATCTTGAAAGGACCCACGTATCTAGGGGCAAGCTTCCCTTTGATACCGAAACGACGAGTACCTTTCATTGGAGAGACGCGGAGGTAGACATGGTCTCCGATCTCGAAAGCCAACTCACGATGCTTGCTATCATAGTAACTCTTCTGGCGCGATTGCGCAGCTTTGAGATTTTCATGAATGACTTTGCACATTTCTTCAGCCTCTATGATCAAGTCATTGCCAAGAAGTTGGCGTTCACCAGTCTCTGACCAGTTAAGGGGAGTACAACACTTTCTGCCATAGAGAATCTCGAATGGGGCCTTGCCCAAACTCGCTTGGAAGTTGTTGTTGTAGGAGAACTCGGCATATGTAAGGCAATCTTCCCACCTCATACCGAAAGAAATGCCACATGCCCTGAGCATATCTTCAAGAATTTGATTGACTCGCTCGACTTGGCCACTAGTTTGAGGATGAAAGGTTGTGCTGAAGCGAATGTTGGTGCCCATGGCCTTCTAAAAGGAGTCCCAGAACTTAGAGTTAAAGATGCTTCCACGATCTGAAGATATCAATTGCGGAATGCTGTGCAAGGAGACAATCCTGGAGTATATAGCTCTGCCAACTGAGCTGTTGTGATAGATTCTTTGATAGGAAGAAAATGAGCCACTTTAGTGAGCTTGTCGATGACAATGAAGATAGCATCATTGCCATGCTTGGACCTGGGAAATCCAGTCATGAAGTCCATCTCAATATGGTCAAACTTCCATCTAGAATGGCAAGAGGTTGGAGGAGACCAGCTGGCCGTTGGTGTTCTGCTTTCACTCTTCTACAGACATCACATTCATTCACAAACTGAGCAATCTCGCGCTTCATTCGAGTCCACAAATACGACTGCTTGAGGTTATGGTACATCTTTGTACTTCCAGGATGAATAGATAGGAGTGAATTGCGAGCCCCGTTCATAATGACTTTACGAAGGTCGCCTTTAGGAACAACAATTCGATCCTCGAAGAAAAGAGTATCTTTGTCATCAAGGTGATAGCACTTGTACTTGGGTTGGCTCTTGGCAATACCAATCTTCACCTTCTTCACCATTGCATCAAGAAGTTGAGCCTCATGAATCTGATCTTCCAAAGTAGGAGAGACTTGGAGGTTGGCAAGGAATCCTTGAGGAACAACTTGGAGATTAAGTTTGCGGAAAACTTCACAAAGATCTGATTGGAAGGGCTTGAGAATCAAACTGTTGGAGTAAGCCTTCCTGCTCAAAGCGTCAGCAATGACATTGGCCTTGCCTAGAGTATATTCAATACTCGCATTATACTCTTGAATCATTTCGACCCAACGAGTCTGCCTGACGTTGAGGTTGGGCTGAGTGAAGATGTACTTGAGACTCTTATTATCAGTGAAGATGTCCACTTTCTTCCCAACAAGAGATGTCTCCATGTTAAAAGAGCATGGACAACTGCCGCCAACTCGAGGTCATGAGTGGGGTAGTTCTTTTCGTTGGGCTTCAACTTGCGAGAGGTATAGGCGACAACTTTCTTCTCTTGCATCAACACAGCACCGGGACCTTGCAGGGAAGCATCACAGAAAACTTCAAATGGTTTGGATTCATCAGGAGGAGTCAGGACTGGAGCTGTGACTAACTTCTCTTTGAGGGTGTTGAAAGCGATGTCACATTCAGGCGTCCAGACATACTTCACATGCTTCTGGAGGAGGTTGGAAAGAGGCTTCGCGATGTTAGAGAAATTCTCAACGAACCTTCGATAATAGCTTGCGAGCCCAAGGAAGCTGCGGAGTTGCTTCACATTCTGAGGTGGTTCCCAATTCACAATTGCCGACACCTTCTCAGGATTAACAGCTATGCCCTTGGCGGAGATGATATGGCCAAGGTAGAGAACCTCATCGAGCCAAAACTCGAACTTTGAAAACTTTGCATAGAACTGATGTTCTCTGAGTTTGTCCAGCACCTATCTCACGTGCTTGGCATGATCCTCTTTGTTCTTGGAAAAGACCAAAATGTCATTGAGATAGACCAAGATGAAGTCATTTGTGTAAGGGTTGAAGATGAAGTTCATCATGTGGGAGAACGTTGGAGGAGCGTTGACAATGCCGAAAGACATGACAGTGTATTCATAAGAACCATAGCTTGTTCTGAATGTTGTCTTGGGGATGTCTTGTTCACGAATGCGAATCTGATGATAGCCCATACGGAGGTCAAGCTTGGAGAATACTTGAGCACCTTTGAGTTGCTCGAAAAGCTCGTTATTGTAGGGAAGTGGGTACTTGTTCTTTATGGTCTTCTTGTTCAATGGACGGTAGTCGACACAAAGTTGGTCCGTTCCATCCTTCTTCTTGACAAAAAGAACACCACAACCCAAAGGAGAAGAACTTGGTCAGCTAAGACCCATACGCTCTTGTATATCGAGTTGTTTCTTCAGCTCCTTCAACTCTTCCAGTCCAAGCTTGTAAGGACGTTTGCAAATAGGTTCCGTGCCAGGCTCAAGATCAATGACGAATTCAACTGGCCAGTGAGGAGGAATTCCTGGAAACTCTTCTGGAAAGACGTCTTGATATTCACAAACGACTGGAATCTAAGAGATGGCATTCAACTCGCCCTTCTCATTGAGAGAAAACAGTTGAATGGTATCATCACGAGCGGCAAAGACGATCACATCCTCCGACGAGTGTGTCAGTTGAATCTGCCTGGTAGCACAATCAAGTTGAGCCTTGTTCTTAGAAAGCAAGTCCATTCCGAGAATAAGATCAATATCTGAGTCACCAGGAACAACAGGAGAAGCTAGAAATTTGTAGTCGCCCATCTCTATATAAACATCCGGGATGCAGATATTAGCTTACATTTGCTTGCCCGGGGACACAATTGATAAAGTTCTAGGCAAATGTTGATAATCACACTCATACTTTGATGCAAAAGGTTTAGAAATGAAACAATGCGATGCACCAGTATCAAAAAGAACTTCTGCCGGAATAGAGTTAACTGGAAGGTTACCCATGATCACTTCTACCGAGCCCCTGCCTGATCTATGTTCATCATGTTAACCTTGACATGCTTGGGATTATGCTTGACCACTGCATTGCTGGCAGATCTCACAGGAGGAGAAGGCGGAAGACGCCTCTGGTTCAAGCATTTGTTTGCATAGTGACCTTTCTGGTGACACTTGTTGCATGTAACCTCTAAGAGCGGCCGGTGATACGGAGCACTTGACCTTGAAGCATGAGATGATGCTTTGTTCTGAAAGCCTGGGTTGGGTGGGTGGGAAGATCCATTGCCACCTTTGCTCTTCTCCTGATAAGGCTGACGGAACGGAGGAGGAGGCAAACAATACTTTTGCTGCTTAGCTGCCACTTGAGTTGAAGAAGAAGAAGGAGTTGCATCCCTGACTCTCTTCTTGGAAGCATCACACTTGAGCTGAGCAGCCTGTTGCTTTAATGCCATATTGTAGAACTCATCATACTTTTTCAGCTCAAAAAGCACAAGAGCTAGTTGCAGATCTTCTCTGAGGCCACCTCTGAACTGATAAATCATGCTCTTCTCGACAGGGACGTCTTGCTTGGCGAAGCGAGCGATCTTCTGGAGCATGATGTTGTATTGGTAAATAGACAAGCTGCCTTGCTTCATATTGTGGAACTCCTCACACTTACTCTCAACAACACTCTGAGGAATGTGGTGAGCTTTGAAGTCTTGGAAGAAATCATCCCAAGTAATCACACGACCTCCTCTGGAATATTTGTATTGTTGATACCACTCAGCAGCTTGGTCTTTGAGTTGGAATGAAGCAAACTTGACAAAGTCCTCAGGCCTGACGTTGCTACACCCAAAATGTTTGCAGATATCCACGAGCCAATCATTAGCGTCTGTGGCCTCGACATAGTTACTGAAAGACTTCGGCTGGTTTGTGTCGGATTTCGGGTTCCGACAGACCCTTGAGGTTCGAACACTGGGGTGCGCGCGGAGATCTCTCCCCTGCCGATCTACGTCCAATCTCCTTGCGTGATCTAAGATGGAAACAACGAACAACCCAAGGGACACAAGGTTTATACTGGTTTGGGCCACCGTTGTGGTGTAATACCCTACTCCAGTGTGTGGTGTGGTGGATTGCCTCAGGGGGCTGAATATGAATAGTACAAGGGAAGAACAGCCTCGCGAGAGGTGTTCTTGAGCTAGTGCGATGAACTGCTAGGGTGAGTTCAGTCGCCTCTCTCTCTCTCTCTCTCTGCTAGGGCTCTACCAGATTTCTGGATCCCTCTCTACTCTGTGTGGCTAGTTCTACTTATAGAGGCCCTGGGCCTCTCCCCAAATAATGAGCGGGAAGGGCGCCAACAATTGGACATTTCGAAGGGGAACATATAGTACAAGTTATCCTGACCAAAGGTGGTCTTCGGCTGCCAAAAGCACTGGTGATGATGCCATCTTGGGATCCACGGTGACCTCCGTCCTGTCGCTCTGCTGGTCTTAGTCTCGTTGCATCGGAATGGCAACCTTTGCCTGATGCCTTGGCCTGCGCTTGCCCCCTTTGCACTAAAGGGGAAGCAAGGACACTGCGCAGGCCAGTGCCCGCCTGGTCTCGATCGTCATGGCTTGCGTCATGGGTTCCTCGCGAGGTACCCCTGCCTTGATCTCTCCGCCTCCTCGCGAGCCTACCTGATGAGGCTGCCTCTAAGAAAGCTTTCTGTCGTCCGCCCCACAAGGCTTGGCCCCTCGCGAGGGTCTTGAGCTTGAGCTGATGAAGATGGGCCGCGCTGGGCCCCCACTTGAGCCATGCCGCAGGCCGCAGGCAGGCAAGTCTGGGGACCCCCATTCCCAGAACACCGACAGTAGCCCCCGGGCCCAAGGAGCGCCCGGGCTTGGCCTGGCGGGGAAGCGAAGGGGTAAGCGTGAAGCTCCGCGGGCCCCAACAGCCTGTGGCCTTGGGCGCCACATGGTGGTTGACTGGACGTGGGCGTATGCGCTTCCCCATGATGCCTCGGCGGCCGCACGACTTGACAAGTCCCTACATGCAGAGAAACTGGTCATGATTACCTGCGATCGTGGTGCTTGGCGGTTGGCCTCCTCCGGCTATAAGTACGGGGCTGGGCGAGCCCCTTCAGTCCATCCCTTCTCATTGCTCCTTTTCTTCTTCTTGGCTACTCGCTGTCCCCATGGCCCCAAAGAGATTCTCGGCTGCGGAGAAAGGAAAGGCCCCCTGGGCAGGGCTTGCCCCCCCCCCCCCCCGTGACCAAGCGCGGCCGAGGCCGCCCTCCCAAGTATACCACGGTCCCCGTGGTAGCCTCCCACGGCCATGGAGGCGGTTCCCTGCACGGTGGTGAGCGCCCGGTTGCCGACGGGGGGCACACCGTGGGTGTGCGCCCCCCTAGGCCATGCTTTCGCTCTGCAGAGGTGCTGTCGGAGTTCGTCGTGTGGTCGGCGGACCCATCTAGCACCCGGCTCCAGCTCCCCCGTTTCTTCGTAGATGAACTGTCGGCCAGCGCTCGGTGCGGCTTCTGGCTCCAGGCAGACGACTGCTGCAGTAGGGCCTCCTAGGCTACGCTGGAGGTCTCCATCTCTGGGAACGAGGCTCTGACACGCGGCTGGCAAACGTTTGCCCGCACGCGCGGCCTGGGCCGGTGGTGTACCATGTACTTCAAGTTTGATGGCAACGCCACCCTCTACATGAGGGTGTTTGGGGAAGATGGTCGCCGTGCCGGGTGCTGCCCTAAAGACGACGACCGCGGCAGCCTGCCCAGCCCCGGCACTGACCAGGATGAAGATGGCGACTGGCGTACAGGCGGCGGTGCTCGGGGTTCGCTGAGCTTCGGCGACCCCCTCTCAGGCAGCAACTCCTCCAGCGGTGGCCACGACCAGCCCCCGCGCCGTCGCGCCCCGGTGAAGTGAGAGGAGGGATCCGCCTGAGCCCCAGGAGTAGCTCGAGCCTTCGTTGTGGGTTGACGTAGGATGAATCGCGCCCGTTTTGTTTTCTTTCTTATCCTGCGTAGAAATAGAAAGTAGTGTAGGGCCTCGCGGGGGCGTGTTAGAACTGCTGCTGTTTAACCATCGTGTTGTTTCTGCTATTTCTGCGATGTGTTTCCGCGCCGCGCACCCATGTGCGGGAACTATTTTAGCTCGGTGGGGCTTGGCGCGGTCCTCGCCTCCCGAGGACGTGGCCTCGTCGTGCGCTTTGTGCCCTGCAAGGATCAGTAGGAGGGGTAGCTTACGGTCTTGGTTGTAGGGGGCGATCGGCCTAGGTCCTGCGCTCGTGTCGCGATGCCCGTGGGGCACGTACTGGGAGGGGTGCTCCCGCAGAGGACTTGGATAGGAAAGCTCCAAACGATCGGGGCAGAAAATACTCGCGAGGGCGCCCGCGACTCCCTCGCGAGACTTGTGCGAGCGAAAACGAGGCAAGCGAGCGAGAAAGCCAAAGAGTCACAAGCCAGGAACGTCAGCAACTCCAATAAAACTTCAAACGAGAATAAACAAGCCAACTGCAGAAAGCAAATGGGAAAGCCACGTCCGACACCTATTCTAGTCTTTGACGTCTTCTCACCAGCGCGGAGCTAAGTGCTGCCACTGGGTGTGGCCGAGAGCCCCCGAGGACCGAGGGCGGCACTCCGGAGACTCCGGGGCGTGCACAGCCCCACTCATTATTACGTGAGAGTGTCACGGGGGCGAGCTTCACAGGCACTGGGCCTTTCCCAAAACGCAGCAGCTTCACAGGCATTCGCTTTCTTCACACGCACCAGGCCTTTCCCAAAATGCAGCAGCTTCACAGTCATTCGCCTTCTTCACAGGCACCGGGCCTTTCCCAAAAGGCAGCAGCTTCACAGGCATCGCCTTCTTCACAGGTTCTTCACAGGCACCGGGCCTTTCCCAAAACGTAGCAGCTTCACAGGCATTCGCCTTCTTCACAGACACCGGGCCTTTTCCAAAACGCAGCAGCTTCACAGGCATTTGCGTTCTTCATAGTCACCGGGCCTTTCCCAAAACGCAGGAGCTTCATAGGATTTCGCCTTCTTCACAGGCACCGTGCCTTTCCTAGGCGCTAGGCCTCGCTCAGGGATAGAACCTCCGGAGATGTTGAATGTTCCACGCGTTCTGGATGGGTACCTCCTCCGTGGTCTCCAAGCGCGCGGAGCCAGGCCTGGAAACATGAACATCCTTGAATGGGCCCTCCCACATGGGAGAGAGCTTATGCAGCCCCTCCCTGGAGAGAACCCGTCTGAGCACAAGATCCCCTACCTCAAGAGTTTTGGGGTGGATGTTGCGGCAGTGGTATCGTCGCAGCGATGTTGATACCTTGCCGCTTGCAGCGCGGCTTCTTGACGACGTTCCTCCCCAAGCACGAGATCCGTCCCTCGCATGGCGTCCTGCTGCGTCTCGTCGAACGCCAGGAACCGTGCGGAGCGACGCCTGACCTCATGAGGGAGAACATACTCTGCTCCGTAGACGAGGAAGAACGGGGTCTCGCCAGTCAGCTTGGTCGCAGTTGTGCGGATTGACCACAACACGGACTAGAGCTCCTCGTACCAGCCCCTGCCGCAGGCTTCCAGCTTCTTCTTGAAGGTCCTGGCTTTGAGGCCCCTCAGGACCTCCGCGTTGGCCCGCTCGGCCTGGCCGTTGCTCCGGGGGTGTGCTACCGAAGCGTAGCATATCTGCGTTCCAAGGTTAGCACAGTACATTTTGAAGAGATTACTGGTGAATTGCAAACTGTTGTCGGTGATGATGCGGTTGGGCACCCCAAATCGGCTCACGAGTTCCTTGATGAATTTGACCGTTGAGCCTACCGGGATTGTGCGGATGGCTTCCACCTCAGCCCACTTGGTGAATTTGTGTGCGGCGATGTAGAGGTAGCGGTAGCCCCCTGGCGCCCGAGGAAACGGGCCCAGAATGTCCAGCCCCCAAACTGCGAATGGCCATGAGAGGGGTATAGTCTGTAGACCCCCCGCAGGCTGATGGATTTGCTTGGCGTGAAACTGGCAGGCCTCGCAAGCCTTCACAAGCTCGACAGCGTCTTTGAGCGCTGTGGGCCAATAGAATCCACTGCGGAACGCCTTGCGACAAGGGTCCGTGACGACGAGTGGTGCCAGCAGTCACCGCCGTGTATGTCCGCCAGTAGCTCCTTCCCTTGCTCTCGCGAGATGCAATGTAGGGACATGTCATGTGGTCGCTTCCTGTAGAGCTCTCCATCCCTGATACAATAAGCCGTGGCCTGCCGCGCCACACGCTCCACTTCCTCCTCATTCTCCGGCAGAGTCCCCTGCATCAGGTAGTTCTTGAGCTTCGGGATCCAACACCCTTCCTGAGGCTCTAACGCCAGGAGCAGGCGTGCCCCCGAGGCTGGGCCGCAGACCGGGGCTCCTGAGGCAGGTGGCTGAGGGAGCTCCTCCCTTGGTTGCACCGCGCTCGATAGTGACGGCACCGCTGAGGGTTTGAAGAGCCACTCCTCAAAGACGCCAGGCTCCTGAGGCAGCTGCCTAGATGCCCTCTTGGCAATGTCATCAGCCTCCTGATTGGTGCCGCGAGGCACATGCTGCAACTCTAGCCCCCAGAACTGTTTCTCCATCTTGCGAACCTCAGCGAGGTAGGCTTCCATGTGCTCATCCTTTGGCTCGTATATCTTGTTGGAGAAGTTGACGAGGAGCTGCAAATCGCCCTTGATGATGAGGCGCTTCACCCCTAAGGCAGTTGTGGCCTTCAAGCCTGCTATTAGGCCTTCGTACTCCGCTATGTTGTTGGAGACCTTTTCTCCGTGCTGGAAGCAAAGTTGTACGGCGTAGTAGAGTTTGTCCTGGGTAGGGATACGAGCACTGCCAGCTCCCACACCGTGTCGGGAGAACGCCCCATCAAAGTACATGACCCAGCCATCCGGTGCTTGACTTCCCTAGGAAAGTGATCGGTCTTCGCCTGCCTCGAGACCCGGCGCTTCTGCCCATTCTGCCACGAAATCCGCAAGTGCGGCTCCCTTGATGACTCTGGTCGTACTGAATTCTAGCTGAAATGCTTGTAGCTCGATGTTCCATTCAGCAACCCTTCCAGCTGAGTTGGGGCTCCTGAGCACTCTTCCCGAGGGGTTGCTAAGACGACTTTGATGGGATGTCCTTGGAAGTAGTGGCGCAGCTTGCGTGAGCCCACTAGTAGCGCGAGGAGGAGTTTTTGAGGCATGGGATACCGTGCCCTTGCATCCCGTAGCACTGTGCTGACGAAGTACATGGGATGCTCGACGAGGTTGAGGGTGCTGGCCCTGCTTGCGTCCCCCAGAGGTCGAGGCATCTCTTGAGACGAGGGAGCTCCCAGTGCTTGATCGCCTGAAGAGGCCTCTCCTGCTCCAGGTGCATTCTCCTACTACGGTTGTTCCTTTCGGCTGCGGTTGCGGCCTTCGCGAGGCCCTCCTGGCTCTGCTTGGCTTCAGTTCGGACGGTCGATGCGGCCTTGGCACAACGCTCCTCTCTGACCGCTACCAGGGCTGCGCTAGCGGAGTAGGGGGTGGCCGCAAGGTAGAGCACCATGGGCTCCCGAGGATGCGGAACTACCATCATTGGTGGACTGGTAAGGTACCTCATGAGGTCTTGGAATGCCTTGTCAGCCTCTTCAGTCCATTCAAAGGGACCCTTTTTCTTCATCAGTTTGAAAAAGGGCAACACTCGTTCCCCCAGCTTGGAGATGAAACGCCCCAACACAGTTACTCGCCCGGTGAGCTTCTGCATTTCTCTGATGGTCCTTGGAGGGCTCATGTCTTCGACTTCCTTGACCTTCTCTGGGTTGGCCTCGATGCCCCTGTGGGATACGAGGAAACCCAGGAGCTTGCCCGAGGGGACTCCAAACACGCACTTCTCCGGGTTGAGCCGTAGGTCCACTTCGTTGAGGCTCGCGAAGGTTTCTTCCAGGTCCTGTATCAGGGTTCTTGCCTCACGAGACTTCACCACAATGTCATTGACGTAAGCTTTAGCGTTCCTCCCGAGCCGCTGGCCTAAGGCGATGTGCATCAGCCGCTGAAAGGTCGCGCCCGCATTGCGCAACCCAAACATCATGCACGTATAGCAGTACACTCCACACGGGGTCAGGAAAGCCATCTTCTCCACGTCTTCTACCGCCATCTTGATCTCGTGATAGCCCGAGAAGGCATCTACGAAGCACAATAGATCACACTCTACAGTGGAGTCGACTACCTGGTCAATGCGGGGGAGCGGAAATGGATCCTGCTGGCAGGCCTTGTTGAGGGTGGTGAAGTGGACGCACATGCGCTCCTTTCCTCCCTTTTTCGGCACAACGACCAGATTAGCCATCCAATCAGGGTAGCGGACCTCGCGGATAACTCCTGCCGCCTCTAGCTTCCGAGTATCTTGAATGATGAAAGCATGTTTCTCAGTAGACTGCCTCCTTGCCTTCTGCATCACGGGGCGCACATTGGGGCACACGTTGAGGTGATGCTCAATCACTTCCCTTGGGACCCCTGCTAACTGATCAGGTTCCCACGCGAACACCTTCTTGCTCGCACGCAGGAACCTGATCATGGCTTTCTCCTGCTCGGGCTCTAGGTTGGCCCCTATGGTGAAGGTGGCGCTAGCGGACCCATCCTTGTCGACTGGTACCTGCTTGGTTTCCGCCTTGTCTTGGGTGAACAACTTCTTCTTTTTAGCCCGCGCAGCCCCCTTGGGCTCAAGGGCGTCCGTGCTAGTGGGATGTGCCACCGTGGCCCCCTGAAAACAAGCTGGAGCACCTGCACCACATCCCTTGTGTCTCCTGACACGGTGAGGACGCCGCTGCTCCCAGGCATCTTCATGAGGTTGTACGCCGGGTGAGTTGCTGCCATGAATCGAGCCAAGGCCGGATAGCCGAGGATGGCGTTGTAGGGGAGGCCAATGGGGGGGATGTCGAAGTCGATCAGCTCCGTGCAGAAGTTATCGCAGGTGCCGAAGGTCACTGGGAGGCGGATCTGTCCAAAGGAGGCGGTGGAACCGGCTCCAACGCCCGAGAAAGGCCTGCTGGGTTGGAGCCGCTCCAGCGGCATGTGGAGGAAGCTGAAGGCCTCCACCGAGAGCACGTTGAGGCCGGAACCACCATCGACGAGGGTCCTGGTGACGGCCACTTGGCAGATGGTGGGGGTGCACAGCATCGGGAGCGTACACGAACCAATGGGGTTGAAGGGGTGGTCCTCCGAGTCGAAGGTTAGATCAGCCTCGGGCCACCCAGCCTAGGGGGCTTCTCGGCACTTGGAGGCGGTGCTGATCCAGTGGGTGAATGGCTTGACGTGATGGCTCGAGGGTGGTGCCTGGGAGCCACCCAGGAGAGCTGCGATGATGGACGGCGCTGGTGCGGCGAAACGGGCGAGGAAGAGGTCGCGCAGCTCCTCCCAGGAGGTGACAGAGGACGTCGGCAGGTGGAGGAGCCACGCGCGTGGGATGCCGGTGAGGGCCATGGGTAACCAATTGGCCATCACCCGGTCGTCACCCCCGGCTCTAAGGACGGCCTCCTCGTACGCAAGTAGGAAAATCATCGGGTCCGTCACGCCGTCGTAGTGCGGCGGCGTCTCGGGCCTAAACTTGCGCGGCCACTGCACCTGTCGCAAGGCGGGGGCCAAGGCCCGGAGCCCCCTGGCCCAGTGTCGACATCCGTTCCTGGAGCGGGCGGCGCATTGTCTGCCATGAGGGCGGGATGCGATGTTGGGGGAGAGCGGGTCGTCAGGAGGGAGGACTCCGGCGCACCCCTACCTGGCACGCCAAATGTCGGATTTCGGGTTTCGGCAGACCCTTGAGGTTCGAACACTGGGGTGTGTGCGGAGATCCCTCACCTGCCGATCTACGTCCAATCTCCTCGCGTGATCTAAGCTGGAAACAACGAATAACACAAGGGACACAAGGTTTATACTAGTTCGGGCCACCATTGTGGTGTAATACCCTACTCCAATTTGTGGTGTGGTGGATTGCCTCAGGGGGCTGATGATGAATAGTACAAGGGAAGAACAGCCTCGCGAGAGGTGTTCTTGAGCTGGTGCGATGAACTGCTAGGGTGAGTTCAGTCGCCTCTCTCTCTCTCTGCTAGGGCTCTACCAGATTTCTGGATCCCTCTCTACTCTGAGTGGCTAGTTCTACTTATAGAGGCCCTGGGCCTCTCCCCAAGTAATGAGCGGGAAGGGCGCCAACAATTGGCCATTTTGAAGGGGAACATATAGTAAAAGTTATCCTGACGAAAGGTGGTCTTCGGCTACCAAAAGCACTGGTGATGACGCCGTCTTGGGCTCCACGGTGACCTCCGTCCTGTCGCTCTGCTGGTCTTGGTCTCATTGCACCGGAATGGCAACCTTTGCCCGATGCCTTGGCCTGCACTTGCCCCCTTTGCACCAAAGGGGAAACAAGGACACTGCGCAGGCCGGCGCCTGCCTGGCGCCCGCCTGGTCTCGATCTTCATGGCTTGCGTCATGGGTTCCTCGCGAGGTACCCCTACCTTGATCTCTCCGCCTCCTCGCGAGCCTACCTGATGAGGCTGCCTCTAAGGAAGCTTAGTGTCGTCCGCCCCGCGAGGCTTGGCCCCTCGCGAGGGTCTTGAACTTGAGCTAATGAAGACGGGCCGCGCTGGGCCCCCACTTGAGCCACGCCGCAGGCTGCAGGTAGGCAAGTCTGGGGACCCCCGTTCCCAGAACGCTGACAGTTTGTGAGGAACTTATTGAGGGTAGCAAATTGAGTTTCATTGTTGCCATTGCCTTGATTTCCTTGGTTGCGCACTTGCAAGAGTTGCATAATCAGCTGCGTGTTGGCGTTGGTAGTGGCCATCATAGCTTGCCATGCCTTCGGAGGTGGAGGTGGTGGTGGCGGTTCCGGATTCTGACGCGTTGGAGGAGCCATCCTGAAGAGGGTGACATCCGTTAGCATCTTGAAAGACATATATTGAAGCTGAATCAAATGGATCGAAATTGCAACATATAGCCTTAACATTTGAACATAAATGAACGAATGAATTCCAAATTAAATGGTCACACTTCCATAAATTGAGAAGCCACTTAGATATAGATAGATGAATAAAACAACAAGGTACGGACATGAACAAATACTTGGTAAGGATTACCCAATCACAAACCAAATATCTGCGGAAGAAATACTAGAGATACATGAATTCCCACCTATGAAACTCCCGAAACTTTCCTATTATGCAATCAGGTGTTGGGGATACAGGGGAAGCATAATATCTCACCCAAAACTAGCAAATCCTACATGCAGCTGTATCCATCCTTCAACACATAACCAAGAAACATTCGGAAATCATTTACCTCAACCTTCGACAAGCATCCGTTATATGAGTTATGGAAATACTCCCGAAATCCCGCCCCAGTACTGGGTGGCGTCGAGGTTATCTCACCAACAACTGCATAAAAGAGATTTTCAATGTCGGCGAACTCAGGTATTCCAGAACTTCAACGATAAAATTGTGACGACAACACCTCGGAGCTCAACTCCCCGGGACACTGCCACAACCCCTAAATGTCAGGAGGCACCAAGAACAATGTTCTCGTCACAAAACCATTGGAACGATTCCAAGATACCCGCGTGATCCTAAAAAAATTAGTGAAATTTGAGAAGAGAATAGTCAAAACTCTACGTCAGGATGCCTCACCAGAGCGACGAAGGGACTGCGGAGTAAAAAGAAT
Organism: Triticum aestivum; assembly: GCF_018294505.1. Classification (NCBI taxonomy): domain Eukaryota; kingdom Viridiplantae; phylum Streptophyta; class Magnoliopsida; order Poales; family Poaceae; genus Triticum; species Triticum aestivum. Next base: position 241,675,692 of record NC_057803.1, read on the forward strand.
CCTACTCTCTGGTATATATATATATATATAATCCTGAAAGACTCAAAACATTTTTCTAGACTCAACAACACCAAGGATTCGATCAAGCAGGGGGCTCCTAAGTCGGGGAAGGCTCTAATTACCAACTTGTAACACCCATGATGCGGCTATATCTCCCACGTGTCAGAGCACGACTTAGAGGCATATCCGTATTGTAGGCATGTCGCAAGAGGGGTAATCTTTACACATCCCATGAACTGAATAAGAAAGAAGTACAGAGTTGGCTTACAATCGCCACTTCACACAATACATAAATATAGCATTACATCATCCAGATACAATCAAGGTCCAACTACGGAACCAAAATAAAGACAACCCCAAATACGTAAGATCCCGGATCGCCCCAACTGGGCTCCACTACTGATCATCTGGAAAGGAAACATAGTAACGTCCTAAGTCCTCGTCAAACTCCCACTTGAGTTCAGTCGCATCTCCTGGAATGGCATCATCGACACCTGCATCTGGTTTTGGAAGTAATCTGTGACTTACGGGGACTCAGCAATCTCACACCCTCGTGATCAAGAGTATTTAAGCTTATGGGTAGGGAAAAGGTATGAGGTGGAGCTGCAGCAAGCACTAGCATATATGGTGGCTAACATACGCAAATGAGAGAGAGAAGAGAAGGCAAAGCACGATCGAAAATCTATGATCAAGAAGTGGTCCTAGAACTACTTACGTTCAAGCATAACACGAGACCGTGTTCTCTTCCCAGACTCCGCCGAAAAGAGACCATCACGGTTACACACGCTGTTGATTCATTTTAATTAGGTTAAGTGTCAAGTTCTCTATAACGGGATATTAACAAATTCCCAACTGCCCATAACCGCGGGCACGACTTTCCAAAGTTCAAATCCCTGCAGGGGTGTCCCAACTTAGCCCATCACAAGCTCTCATGGTCAATGAAGGATATTCCTTCTCCCAGGACGGCGCGATCAGACTCGGAATCCCGGTTACAAGACATCTCGACAATGGTAAAACAAGACCAGCAAAGCCGCCCAAATGTGCGGACAAATCCCGATAGGAGCTGCACATATCTCGTTCTCAGGGCACACCGGATGAGCACTCTGTACAACTAAAACCAAACCTCGAGTTTCCCCGAGGGGGCGCTGCAAAGGACTCTAGTTTGGACCAACACTCAGAGGAGCACTGGCCCGGGGTTTAAAATAAAGATGACCCTTGAGTCTGCAGAACCCAAGGGAAAAAGGCTTAGGTGGCAGATGGTAAAACCAAGGTTGGGCCTTGCTGGAGGATTTTATTCAAGGCGAATTGTCAAGGGGTTCCCATTATAACCCAACCGCGTAAGGAACGCAAAATCAAGGAACATAACACCGGTATGATGGAAACTAGGGCGGCAAGAGTGGAATAAAACACCAGGCATAAGGCCGAGCCTTCCACCCTTTACCAAGTATATATATGCATTAAAGTAAACAAGATATAATAATGATATCCCAACAATAATCAGGTTCCAACAAGGAAAAAACTCCAATCTTCACCTGCAACTAGCAACGCTATAAGAGGGGCTGAGCAAAGCGGTAACATAGCCAAACAACGGTTTGCTTGGACAAGTTGGGTTAGAGGTTTGACATGGCAATATGGGAGGCATGATAAAGCATGTGGTAGGTATCGCGACATAGGCATAACAATAGAGCGAGCAACTAGCAAGCAAAGATAGAAGTGATTTCGAGGGTATGGTCATCTTGCCTGCAAAGTTCTCCGAGTTGACGTAAGCTTGATCCTCGTAAGCATACTCAACGGGTTCCTCGATCATGTACTCGTCTCCTGGCTCTACCCAAGGCAAGAACACAAGCAAGGGAAACACAATCAACCATGACGCAATGTGCAAGCCACATGATGCAAAACAAGGCATGATATACAAGATGTAATATGCAATGCATATGTGTTCTCCGGAAGGAAAAGATTGAACCAGGCCTCAACTTGGCAAACTAAGTGTGCCGCTGGAAAGGTGAGTTGATTTCGGTCGAAATCGATATAAGGATCACCAGAATCGGATGCACGGTTTGCAAATGGCAAGCAAAACAATAATGGCACTATTCTGCGATTAACAGCACGATGCTACCTAGAATGCAACAAGAAACTAAGCTACTGCACTCCAACATAGCAACAAAGCACATGGCAGTGATCCACGCAAGATGCTTGACAAAATATGAACACTGAGCTATGGCTAGAACACACAATAGCAGGTTCAAACAAGCATGGCAAAAGTGTCGAAGATAACAACATCACAGACTTTGTGAAAATAACATGCCAGGAATTAACATCAGGAAGCAATGTTTAGAGCAAAATATGAACATGCTATAGGGTCAGAACATAGAAACAAAAGGCATGGAATGAAACTACTCAAAGCATATAACAAAAGTTCCTAACTGACCATAAGCCAAAAAGGATCAGAAGATATGATGGCACCCATGTAAACATAGCAAGTCTCGTTAACATATTCAGAATTAGCAGAAAACTGGACATGTCATAAACAGAGTTACGTAGGCATGTTTGCGAGCTCGATGCACTCACCACAAGGCATTGCATGACAAACTAAGCACACACCCAGCAACAAGACATGATCAAGAAGCTAAACATGGCAACAACAACCTCATAGCATGCATGGATCAACTACAACAACCTTGGCAAAATTGAATAACATGTAAACAATCTGCCAGAAACATTTTATAGCAAAAGTAGAGCAAGATTGAGTCATGCTAGGTTACTCCATAATTGCAAACAAAGACATGGATGGATAGAAAATAACAATATCTCAAAATCATCCTCACTGAACATGCTCAAAAGAGACATGGATCACTCTGTAGCAACATGAATACATGACATAAAAATAACATCAGGGAAATTACTTGGAAGAATTATAAGTCCCTGAAATCAGCAACATCACGAGAGCTACTTTGCATGCTTTTGCTAGTCACCACATTGATCACAAAAGTATATGGCATACACCCCTGTAAATATGGCATGTCATAGCCCAAAACACATGTAGGGCTCAAGTTCGTAGGAGGCACACAATAATCATGGCAAAAATGACAAATATCCATAAACTGTTAAGAAACAGAAACTAACATTCTATAGCACTCTTGCAACAACATTTTAGGCATCAAGATGGACTCAAACAAGAATGGTGCAATGGAATGAAATGAAGAGCACATCCAAACGAACATTTCGATATCTCACACGTGCAAAACAGAGCCACGGATGATGTGATATGGCCTCATGAACATAGATAAAAAATATGCAGAAAAAGGACTTAGGCAAAATCAACCTAGGGTTTACTGTAGCTGGATCTGGCCAGCACGCGAACCGAGGTTGGTAGGGAAGTTCAATGGAGTGGAAGGACATGGCGGCCGGAGTTGGTGCTCTCGCCGGAGTAGGGGGCTCGCCGGATCCCGGAGCTCGGCGCGGCAAGGGGCGCCGAGGAGAGGGTCGGACGACAGCGGAGAATGAGGCCGGCGGTTGGCGGCGACCGGCGACCGGCGAGGTGGCAGCGCATGGTGGCAGCAGGGTCCCAGCGACGAGGCGGAGGCAGCGCAGCGCGGGCGGCGGGGAGGCGGGCGAAGCGGCACGGGGACTCGGGCCGGGAGGGCCGCGGTCGGGCCCCGCGGGCTGGCGCGGTGGGAGGCGGCAGCACGCCACGTGGCGAGCCCCGATTGGGCGCGGGCGGTGGCGGGTGCATGTCCGGTGGCGGGCGGACAAGTCCGGCGTGGAGAGGGGAAGTTTTAGGGTTTTGTACTGCGCGAAAATCCGGGGGAGACACATATTTATAGGAAGGAGGAGCTAGGAGAGTCCAAATGAGGTGCGGTTTTCGGCCACGCAATCGTAATCGAACGACCGATAGGATGGAGGGGGTTTAGATGGGTTTTGGGCCACTTTGGAGGGGTGTTGGGCTGCAACACACACGAGGCCTTTACGGTTCCTCGGTTAACTATTGGAGTATCAAACGAAGTCCAAATGGCACGAAACTTGACAGGCGGTCTACCGGTGGTATACCAAGGCCGCTTGGCAAGTCTTGGTCCAATCCGAGAACTTTTAACGCTCTCACACAAAAAGAGGCAAAAGGGGACGCCAGAGGACATAGGAGTGCGGGAATGCAAAACGGACAACGGGGAAAAAGCTAGGATGCATGAGACGAACACATATGCAAATGCAATGCACATGATGACATGATATGAGATGCATGACATGGACAAAAAGCAAAACGAAGAAAAAACGGAACCACGAGGGAATATCATAACTTAGTGCCAAAAATGACAAGAGTTGGAATACAAATATGGCAAGTTACATACGGGGCGTTACACTAGACTACACCGCGTGTAGTACTCCCTCCCTTCCGGTTTAGAGCAAGTACAATAGAGCTGATTCAACGGGCTATAAGGATTAAACTAGTATATTTTTGCTTAGTTGGACGAAAGAGAAGAGGAGAGAGAATGTAAGCGGGCTCTTCGTGAAGAGCCAGCTCTAGCATGTGCTCCTAGGCACTTTGTGAGAATGAAAGGTGGGCCACATAATAAAAAAGTAGTACACTCTTTTGATCTAGTACTATTGTAAATGTTTGATATAAGATGGGCTGTAGATGACATGGCACTGGCTTATAGCCAGCATCTGGCTATACTATTAACCATGCTCTTATAGGGCTCAAATCTCAAATCTCATCAACCAAGGCATTTTGCGATTGGAGGAATGTATCTCGTAGTTTACGAAACTACCCTAATTAAACTCATGCATTAGTTACGTAGTTCTCTCGTTTTCCTCTCCGCCCTAGTCGCGGTGCACAATATTGAGCACTCCTATATGACTAGCCGCTCTATCTACATGCGGGACATCAAAGCATCCGGGCCCGCGTGCCATCCACCAAATCACAGCGAGGTGCTATAGTCGAAACTCACCGGTCACCCCGGTGTGGCCGTCATGACCCGTCATATCACAAAACCCACACCTTTACCAACAGTGGTAAATTGGCCTCGAAGTTGGACTGGACGAAGCAACCATCATTTCACTCGAACGCTCATTGAAGCCCTTTCTCCACTTCCTTGAAGAGAACATCACTCCAGGCTACTCACTTCTGCCATTTTTCTTCTGTACCGACGAAGGAAAGGTGGGAAAAGCAGTGATGTTGCTATATTTTCATTCCAAGAATCTGCTTTTTGCAAAGCATTGACCGATTCTCACAGCCTATTCTTTTCCTGTTTTCATTGCGATTGTGGTTTCCTTTCGATTTCTTTTTGTTTGTCAGCTCATTGATGGATCCTGGAGCACTAGGCAAAGAGTTGCCGTCAGACAACTCACTGGAGACAGCGATCTCCAGGAAGCGAGCACCGACCAACGAGTTGACCATGTTGGCGGACCAACCCATGGAGACGAAGAACTCCAAGAAACAAGCAGTGGCCAAAGTGTTGACGATGTTGGCGGACGAACTCCTCAAAGAAAGTTCGAAGAACAGCAAGGGCCCCACCATGCCTACCCCAGAAACTCTGATGGCCAACTATGCGAGGCTCAAGGCCGATTTGGAGGAGATAGTCGCTGTTGAGAAGCAGTATTCCCCTGGCAAGGTGATGGCCCCCATCGAGGATGAGGAGATGGCCCCCGGAGGGATGGGATCCCTCGGTGAGCTGCGCAAGGTAAAAAAATAATGGCTTATTACCATATTTGTTGTTTTTGATTATTTCCAATGTGCTTGCTAATATGTTAGGGTTGTGCAGGTGCCGGTGGATGTCCTTGATGATCCCGATGTCGCGGCCCATCCTGTGGACAACGCCCCAGAGATCATTTTCGATGTCGTGGTCAGTCCTATGGAGATCACCCCAGAGATGCCGTTGTCCATCCTGTGGAGATCACCCCAGAGATCGATTCCGCTGTGGTGGTCAGTCCTATGGACTTCGCCCCAGAGATCGATTCCCATGCTGCTGTCCGTGCTATGGTCATTTCCCGAGAGATCGATGACAAGAAATAGTTGGTCACGCTATTCCTTCAGGGTAGTTTGCATTGCCCTGTGTTTAATTACCAGAACGATGCGTGTTATCAAACCATCTTAGGGCTAGTGCACTGTCTTTCTTTTTTGAAACGGAAGGCTAGTGCACTGTCTTGTGTGGGTGGTACTTCCTACTTTTGTTTGATAGTGAATCATGTGAATCCTCTCCGAGTTATGGAAACAGATGTATCCTCACCAGCTTTTGATGTAATATATGGCATGCTTTGATATAAGTTTGAATAGTTTATCATATCAGCAGGGCATGTTTGATGATTCTTGGTGTTAGTAGGCTACCTACTGTGCGAGCTATAGTACTTGCAAAACACTCACCAAAGAGAAACGTTTTTTTAACAAGACCGAAGAGAAACGTTGGGGCTGATGAGCTCGTGGTACGCTTATACTTAAACATTGTCGATCGGCCAATACCCCAAGCTCCTAAAATTGTAGGCTTAGTCGACACGGTTACATTCAGGCCTCATTTGGTTCATAGGGTACGAAAATCATTGCAAAAGTACAGAGACGTACAACAGAAAATCATAGCATTACAGAGATGTACTCCCTCCGTTCCAAAATAGATGACCTATAGGCGGGCTAGTTTGGCCTAGTGGGGTTTTTTTGAGGATGGCCTAGTGGGTTTCAGTGATATGACGTGGTGCAGTGCCGTCTAGTCTTCGCATGTGGTAGCAGTATTGCGGGTACAGTAAGTTTTTATGAAGAAGCGGAATTCAACGAAGTCATGATTGCTCCTTCGTCCGACCAACTTACAGTGGGAAAGGTTGGGCCTGCGATACGACCGGGGTAGACCAGGATAACTTTTGCAAAAAAAATAGTATCACTGCTGATTTATATTTATTTTTTTATTTCTGATGAATGCTAGCATTTCAATTCTTACGACGAAGAGTGCCAAACACGGCACATGCTGGATGTCCCACATGTCAGCGAAAGGAGTGGGCATGAACAGCGTGGTAGAGCCCAGCGCAAAAAAAGAACAGCGTGGTAGAGCGTCTCCACTTCTTCCACTTCCGGGTCAGAGACCACACGTAGTAGTACTAGTGGTATGAACGATACAAAGTGCGACCTGGAGAGAAAGACATGTCTAGTTGGAAGGTCTCGGGGCATACACGTAAACAAATATAAAAGCTAATATGTGCCTCCAACTAATATAGTAGTAGTAGAGTACTTAGGCACGTACTCCATAACATCACCGTGCATTGCACGTACAACGTTTAGTGGTACTCTACGTAGTAAGTGACAAATGCCGCCCAAGAGTTCCCTTCTCGACCTACTTTTGGGTGCTTGGTAGAGTGTATGGAGGGTGCATGAGTCCACACTAGTTTAGCACAAATACACTAGAAGCATGCATGAAGAGAGCATGCATGAAGAGGGGTGTTGAGTTGAGCATGCATGAAGAGGGAACAGCTATGCTGAGACGAGAACGCAACCAAACACACCCTATATGCCACGCATGTTCATACCATTTGTGGCTTTCTACTTCACTTACTCCGGACTCCCCCATGGCCCACCCCACATTATCACCATATATATTTCTTGGAGTCCGTGCACGGTGGGCGAGCGATCTCTTCACCCTCCCCCGTGTCTCTCTTCTTAGCCGATGCCCGCCGAGCGATTAGATTTCGGCTATTGACGGTTTATTCCCACATGTTAGTGAAAATGCGAGACAACGCGTGTCCCCTCTAGTGAGCGGCATGCGAGCCGGACAGTCAAGGGTGCGACGCGTACGAGTCGTAAGTGTGCCGCCTTTTCCTTTTGAACTTGCAAAGCGTAACATTTTCGTGCGATCGATCATAGAATCTAGAACAAAATGACGAGGGCGGTGCTTTCCCGCGTGTTAGGCGGGCTAGTTTGAGTGATATGACATCCTACAGTGCTGTCCACTTGCTCCATTTTTATGTAAGCAAGAGTCTACACTCTTACGTGGGAGGAGTGCGAAACACGGCGGATCTGATTTTGATCGAGGTAAAATTGTTCCCTATGAAATAAGGGAGCACTTTTAGCGATTATAGCATGATCCTTAGGGAATCTCAAGCGCTGGCCCTCAAATTTACACCAGCATCTGCCTAAGGACACTGATGGATGCCATCCAATGCTGCCCGCATACCTTTCGACAAATATATGAACTAATCGGATGAAATACGTGCAAACAAAGCAAATTTCCAATTAACCGGATGAAATTCATTACATTTCGAAAAAAATCCTATAAGCAGGACAAAATTCATTACATATATCGCACAAACCATACAAAAACCTACTGTAAACCTAATCAAAACGATCACCGGCGCCCGACCACCATGTCCGGCCATGAACCTGAGAAAGCCGGCTATTGCCTTTTCCTCCTCCTCATCCACCTCGATAACCTCCTCCTCCGGAGCACATGGTTCTGAAGATTTCTGCCTCCACGTCGCCATCAAGAGGCTAATAGGCTGCCGATGTTTACCTTACTAAGCTTGACGTCGACTGAGTGGAGGAGCGGTGGCCTTCCTAGGAACAGAGCAGTGGCGACCTACCGTGTACTACTCTTCCTCGCTGCTGGCTACGTCTGCACACGCGCGCGGGCTTCGTGGTCGTGGCGGTGGAGGGCGGCCGGGGGGAGACGGTGATCTCCTTTGTCTACTCCTACGACAGTACATCCAAGAGAGCTCTGTAGTGCGCCCAGAGCGGGCCCGCCGATGCCCTTCGTCTGCTCTTGTGACAGTACGTCCAAGAGAGCTTTGGAGTGCCAGGAGGCCATGGTTGGAGTGGTGTCGATAGAAGGAAGGGACCGAAGGAGAATGAGTGTGGGTCTTTGGCTACAGCTGGGAGCTGGGGCTCAAGTTAATATAGCGGGCGAATGGCAATGAGCCGCGGTAGTCGGATGGATGGCTGGCGCCGGAGTAGGTTCGTCGGCAGCCGGGTGACATTAATGTGGGCGGCGGATGGAAGGATAGTCGTGGTGTCGTTAACGCGGAACAGTCGCTTGCACCGGGATATCGCGCGGGTGGCGCTCTCTCGGCCGTCGCGCTGCTGCAATGCTAGCACCAGTGAGAGGTCGCGTGAATGTGGACGCTGCTTCAGTGACTTTACCGCATGTGCGTTGTATCACTGACATGTGGGCCCGCATGTCAGTGACACACCAACTGCACCTGCAGTTAAGGCTGGTGAATGCGGCATTGACGTTCAGGAGAGACGGTGATCGTTTCAGGTGGGAAGGGGGCGCTAGCGATGGAAGGGGTTTCGGTAGGCCAGGGCAGTCAGACGCTGGCGTGGTGGTAAAATGTGAACTCATGGATGACGAGCCATTGAAGCGTATGCGGCACGTATTGACAACCAGGCGTCCACGCAACCGCTCTTGTCGCCAGCTAGCCTTCGACGACCACTAGAGCTGTCACCAAGCGTCGTTCATGCCACCGCGCCGCACACTAACCGGTAAGGAAGCGATGGCATCCCGCCGCGCCGAGTTCCTCGCCGCCCATGACCAAACACATAATGGTAGGGAAGCGGTGGAATCACGCCGTGCCGAGTTCATCGCCGCTCGCGACCTCACACGTATGTGGGCGGAATTTGAAGCTACCAAGGCCGAATGGGAGGTAGAGCAAGAGGCGGCCAAAGCCGCACAGAGGGAGCGGAAAGTCAGAAAGCACTCATGAAAAGAGAGGCCCGTCGCCGCAAGAAAGAAGAGGATGCACGCGCTGCTACGGAGAAGTCGGTGGAGATCCAAGCATGGTGGGGTGTCGCCGACAATGCCGGGAAGGAGAACGATGGCGTCTGGCCAGCATGTGAGAATTAGTAGTACTACTCCCTCCGTTCCAAAATACTTGACTTCCATTTGTCCAAAAATGAATGTACCTATGTACTAAAGCATGTCTAGGTACATCTATATTTTGACAAATGGAAGGCATGTATTGTGGAACGGTGGGAGTAGTAGTTAGTGTGTGTGTTCGTGTCGCCCGTATGTTTGTTTAATTAATTACGAGCATGTACCAGTACTACTAGTTACTACTATAGTTTTTAGAGCAAATTACCAGTACATTAGCCTAGACTCAATGGAAAAATTCCTATCCTATGCATCAAATGGCATCTCTTTCTCTATAGTAATTGAGATGCATGTCATCTCACTTCCTATGATTTTCATATTCCTATAAAATTCCTATCCTATGAACCAAAGGAGGCCTCTGCTGGAGTAACTACTGTAGCTAGCAGTACTGCTGGTACAGTAGTTTCTTTCAAGAAGCGGAATTCAACGAAGTCATGATGGTTCCTTAGTCCGAGCAACTTCATAGTGGGTAAGGTTGGGCCTATGATTTGCGGCGCGGTGACCGGGGTGACTCTCCCTTGGAGTTCTGAGGGCATGGCAACTTTACTAGGATGGTCGACGTCCCACATGTCGGCGAGCGGAAGTATTATTTCCGATATCGAGGAGCAAGGAAACCGTGTGGTATAGTATCACTGGTGATTTATATTTATTTTTTATTTCTGATGAATGCTAGTGTTTCAACTCTTACGACGAAGGAGTGCCAAACACACGGCACGTGCTGGATGTCCCACACGTCAGCGAAAGGAGTGGGACATGAACAACGTGGTAGAGCGTCTCAACTTCTGGGTCGAAGACCACACGTAGTAGTACTACTGTACTAGTGGTATGAACGATACAAAGTGCGATCCGGAGAAAAAGACACGTCTAGTTGGAAGGTCTCGGGGCATACACGTAAACAAATATAAAACCTAATATGTGCCTCCAATTAATATAGTAGTAGTAGCGTACTGAGTCACGTAATCCATAACATCACCGGGCATTGCACGTACAACATTTAGTGGTAGTAAGAGACAAATGCCTATATGCCACGCATGTTCATACTATTTGTGCCTTTCTACTTCACTTACTGTGCTACATTACACAGGTTCGCACGTCCACTCCTGGGTACATGTCTGTCTCGTAGTTCCAATCCCACGTGTTCTTCATATAGATGAAACAATCCTTGCATGACATGTGCACCTTGATGCTAGATGTCACGCGTGTTGGCAAAAGGATGAACAAAGCTCACGTAAAAAAATAGAGTGGAAGAACATAGATTCCCGACACCGAGAAGGAGCAAGGAACCTCGTGGTGGAGCGTCTGCACTCATAATATTTTATATTATTCAACGATATAAAATCAACCAATCATCTCCATAGTGGACTGGAAGAGTACAAAACACGGCAACCCAGTGTAGTTACATCATACTAGTAAATGGCTAACCCACGCTATCACCATATTTATTGGCTTCTATGCGACGCCTATCTCTAGTAATCCAGCAGCCCGTATCGCTTCTCCCTCCTCGTCTCTCTCAAAGTGCGGCGGGCTGGCGTTTTTGCCATCTATTGAGTCGGTTAACTCATCACATGTTAGCGACATGCCAAGAGCATTCCAAAAAAATTCCTTTCACGTTCCGTTTTCAAAAAGAAAAAAATCCTTTCACGTTCGAATTAGACTGTATGCTTTGAGCAACTTGCATGTCCTATACTGCTCCTATTTGGATACTCTAACTTAGCTAGAGGTTAGACTAACTCATGACTAACCCTGAACTAACTGTAGCCAAAGAGGTGTTTCGGTGACGGGGTTAGATTGACAATAAATGGACTTGATGGAGAGAGAAACGTGATTTTTTAGTGGTCCCAATGAGAACTATCTCCAGTTAGCACCTCTTGGGTGGGATAGTTTTTTTGGTGGGTTTGGTGCAACTTGCTCCAATTTAAACCCTCATGCTTGAATACTTTAGGGATATTTGAGCCCCAACTAGCTCAAACTAACCCTAACCCATGGATCCAAACAGGGCCTATGGCCAGCCTCGACGCAGAGCAGTCGTGTGCACCAGGAAGTGGCGCTCTCTCGACCGTCGCGCCGCTTCAAAGTCGGTGCCAGTGAGAGGTCGCCTCCGCTCTGGTTGGGCATTAATGTGGCACTGACTCTCCAGTGCGACGCTAACCGTTTCACGCGGGAAGCGCGCGCTGGCAAGGGAGTATAGGTTTTGAACCGTTTCAGGTGTAGTACTGGTAGTTTGCAAAACTACTCAATTATTGCACTCAGTTTCCTAAGAAATTGTGGTAAAAAATGTTACTCCACAGCCCGCTTCCCTTCTCCTTCCTCTTCCACCGCCCGCGCACATCCGCGGGAAGCGGCCGGTCAACCCTTATATAGGAGTGCTAGCACAAAAAGATGCATGCATGACCACTAAAAAATCTAGATTAAACCGCCACTTCAGCGGGAGTATGGCGTATGTTGTTACGTTCAGCCGGGCCATGGCTACCGAGCGACGACGACCAGAGAAGTGGTGGCGGGAGGGGAATGAATGCAGCTACTGTTTGGGTTCGCCGCCTGGCTTAAATAAATGTGCAGCATCACGTGTACCCGTGGGTGCACAAATTGTAACATACGTGTGTGCTTAAGTGGCCGTTACGTAACTGGTGTGTGTGTGAGAGAGAGAGAGATTCTGAGAGACAGAGTGCGTGTGTGCAATTCTACTCTTCGGACATGTACTCAACCGTTTGCATCGGGATATAAGTATAATGGTATTTACTTTAGCTAGTGATTTACGTTGCCATGTGTAACACCCCGGATGTAACTTTCCCAATTTGCACTCCAACTCTTGCCGTTTCCGGCGTTAAGTTATTTTATTTTCTCGGGTTCGGGTTTTTGTCTCCGTGTGTTGTTATCGTTGTCATGCATCTCATATCATGTCATCATGTGCATTGCATTTTCATACGTGTTCATCTCATGCATTCGAGCATTTTCCCCGTTGTCCGTTTTGCATTCCGGCGCTTCGTTCTCCTCCGGTGTTCAATTCTACCTTTCTTTCATGTGTGGGTATTAAACATTTCCGTATTGGACCGAGACTTGCCAAGCGGCCTTGGTTTACTACCGGTAGACCGCCTATCAAGTTTCGTATCATTTGGACTTCGTTTGATACCCCAACGGTTAACCGAGGGACCGAAGAGGCCTCGTGTGTGTTGCAGCCCAACACCCCTCCACTTTGGCCCAAAACCCACCTAAGCCTTCTCCATCATCTAGATCGTTCGATCACGATCGCGTGGCCGAGAACCTCACCTCATTTGGACTCTCCTAGCTCCCTCTATGCCTATATATAGACCCCCCCGAAATTCGGATCTCCTTCTCCCCCAAAAGGCTAAAGTTCGTCCCCACGCCAGCCGGACACGTCCGTCCGGGCCGGACATAGCCGCCGCCCCAACCGGGAGCTGCCACATGGCGCCACCCGAACCACATCCCCGCCGGCCCGCCGAGCCCAAGCAGGGCCCCCGCGGGCCCATCCGCGCGCGCCACCCGCTCGGTCGCCCCGCAGCCTTCTCCTTCCT